>NC_057806.1:167396572-167696572 GCF_018294505.1 Triticum aestivum
GGTGACTCGGGGCTCTGGGGGGGGTCGCGGGGTGGGTTTTTAAATGGGGGGAGGCGGCTGCGGCTCCGACTTGGGGAGGGGGTCGAGGCGGCGGCGGTGGCTCGGACTCCTCCGAATCCGGCGGCGGCACGGGACGGGGAAGGCGGTGGCGCGGGGCTGGGCCGGCCTGGCTCGGCTGGGCTTCGGCCCGATCGGTCGCTTGAAGTTTTTTTTAAAATAATTCCACAGAACAGAAAATAAATCCTAGAAAATAAAATAAAAATCTAAAAATGCCAAAATAAATTTTCTCCGTCTAAATAAAATATGTAGAACAAGATGAACATTTTCTTGGCCCTAAAATGCAATTTTGAAAACGTGCAATTTTTCTAATGCAAGTAAATTCCAAATAAAAATCAAATAAATGATTTTAATATTTTTCCTCCAATATTTCATTTATTTTGGAGAAGTCATATTATCTCCTCTCATATATTTTAACATGAAATATTTTCAGAGAGAAAAATAATTAAAACCAAAAATCCTCGTTTCGATATTTGGTAAAACCTAAATATGAAAACAGGGAAATCGCCAACTCTCTCCAAGGGTCCTTGAGTTGCTTAGGATTTCGAGGATCACGAAACGAAATGCAGTAAAATATGATATGCATGGATGATCTATGTATAACATTCCAAATCTAAAATTTGGGATGTTACAAACCTACCCCCCCCTTAAGATGAATCTCGTCCTCGAGATTCGGGTTGGCTAGAAAATAGGTGTGGGTGGTCTTTACGGAGATCATCCTCTCGTTCCCAGGTGGCTTCATCCTCGGTATGGTGACTCCACTAAACTTTGCAAAACTTGATAACCTTGCTGCGGGTGACTCAGCTGGCAAACTCAAGAATCTTAACTAGCTTTTCCTCATAAGTCAAATCACTCTCCAACTGAATCTCCTCCAAGGGTACTGTATCTCTTAACGGTATATCGGCCATCTCAGCATGACACTTCTTCAACTGTGAAACGTGGAACACATCATGAACTCCTGACAGTCCTTCAGGTAACTCCAACTTTTAGGCAACTTCTCCCATCCGTTCCAAAACACGATACGGTCCTACAAATCTCGGGGCTAACTTTCCCTTAACTCCAAAATGTTTCACTCCTCGCAAGGGTGATACTCGTAGATATGCTCTATCTCCAATTTCATAGGTTACTTCCTTGCATTTCGAATCTGCATAACTCTTCTGTCTGGACTGAGCTATCTTCAATCTATCCCGAATCAGTTTAACCTTCTCCTCAGACTCTTTGATCAAGTCTGGTCCAAATAACTATCGGTCTCCAACTTCATCTCACATCAACGGTGTTCTGCACCTTCTTCCATACAGGGCTTCGAACAGTGCCATCTTCAAACTGGCTTGGTAGCTATTGTTGTATGAGAACTCTGCGTAAGGCAGATTGTCATCCCAACTAGATCCATAATCTAGCGCAAAGGCTCTTAACATGTCCTCCAGAATCTGGTTGACTCTCTCCGTCTGTCCATCCGTCTGTGGGTGAAACGTTGTATTGAACTCCAATCTTGTTCCCAAAGTCTGGTGTAGCTGATGCCAAAACTTTGTGGTAAACTGTGTCCTCAGAACTCCATGCAGACATACGATCCTGGACATATATATCTTGGCCAACTTCGCACTTGTATACGTGGTTTTCACTGGGATAAAGTGAGCCACTTTGGTCAAGCGATCAACTACTACCCATATAGAATCATATCCTGATTTGGTCCTAGGTAAATCGGTGATAAAATCCATGCCAAGTTTATCCCACTTCCATTCGGGTATCGTCATCGGGTGTAACAATCCTGCTGGCTTTTGATGCTCTGCCGTCACTCTCTGACATACATCACATACGGCTACATACTCGGCGATATCCTTCTTCATACCAGTCCACCAGAAATGTTCCTTCAAATCCAAATACATCTTGGTGTTTCCGGGGTGTATCGAGTAGGGTGAGTCATGAGCCTCCTGAAGTATTAACTTACTGATCTCTGGGTCATTGGGCACGTATATCCGGTCCTCAAACCATAAGGTATCGTGCTCATCCTCACGAAAACCTTTGGCCTTTCCTTTGCTCATTTTCTTCTTTATCTCGGCAATCTCCTTGTCATCCTTCTGAGCTTCTTGAATCTTTCCCAACAATGTAGACTGTACCTCCATTGTTGCAACAAAACCTCTAGGAACAATCTCCAAACGTAGTTCCCAGAGATCCTCTGCTAACTCCTTCGGCAATCCCGTGCTTATTAGGGTATTAGCATAGCTCTTCTGGCTCAAGGCGTCTGCTACGACATTGGCCTTTCCTAGATGATAATGAAGCTTCATGTCATAATCCTTTATAAGCTCCAACTATCTTCTCTGCCTAAGGTTCAGCTCCTTCTGGGTGAAAATGTACTTCAAACTCTTATGATCCGTGTACACATCACAACGATTTCCAATAAGGTAATGCCTCCAAGTCTTCAATGCATGCACTATGGCTGCTATCTCCAAATCATGCGTGGCATAATTCAACTCATGGTGTTTTAGCCGTCGCGAGGCATATGAAACAACTCTCCCATCCTGCATAAGCATGCTTCCAAGTCCTAAGCGAGAGGCGTCGCAATACACTTGGAATTCCTTATGTATATCTGGCAGTGTCAGTACTGGGGCTATAGTCAAACGTTTCTTCAACTCCTAGAAACTTTCCTCGCAATCTTCTGTCCATTTAAACTTAGTATCCTTCTTCAATAGTTCAGTCATTGTCTTCGCAATCTTGGAAAAATTCTCGATGAATCTTTGATAGTATCCTGCGAGCCCAAGAAAACTGCGGATCTCGCTAACTGAAGTGGGTGCCAACCATTCAGTGACTGACTGAACCTTGCTGGGGTCTACAACTATACCCTCTCCTGATAACATGTCCAAGGAATCCGACTTCCTTCAACCAAAACTCGCATTTGCGGAACTTGGCATACAGCTGGTGTTCCCTGAGTTTCTCGAGAACTAATCGCAAATGCTCCTTGTGCTCCTCTTCATTCTTCGAATATACCATTATATCATCAATAAACACCACAACAAACTTGTCCAAATACTCCATGAATACCTTGTTCATCATGCTCATGAAATAGGCAGGGGCGTTAGTCAGTCCAAACGACATGACCGTATACTCGTATAATCTGTATCGTGTGGTGAATGTTGTCTTTGGTATATCCTTCTCTCGAATCTTCAATTGATGGTATCCCGATCGCAAATAGATCTTCGAAAACACCTTAGCTCCTTGCAGCTGATCAAACAGATCATTGATCATCAGCAGTGGGTACTTGTTCTTAATCGTCACTTCATTCAAGGCCCGATAATCAACAACCATTCTTAGGGATTTATCCTTCTTCTCAACCGAAAGCAATGGGGCTCCCCAAGGTGATGAACTCCTTCGAATGTAACCTTTCTCCAATAAATCCTTGATCTATTTCTTAATCTCCTCCAGATCATTCGCGGGCATCCGATAGGGTCTCTTGGATATTGGCCCTGTACCTGGCAATAGCTCTATCAAAAACTCAATGTCTCGATCCGGTGGCATGCCTGGTAACTCCTCTGGAAAAACATCTGGGTAATCCTTCACTACAGGCACTTCCTCCTGAACAACTCCCGTGAGGGTATTCACTTGGCTCCTCCTAGGCACATGCCTAGATACATACTTAATCCTTTTTCCCTCCGGGGTGGTGAGATAAATCGACTTACTAGCACAGTCAATACTTCCTCCATACTTTGGCATCCAATCCATGCCTAATATCACATCCAATCCTTGTGACTCCAAGATAATTAGGTCGGACAGAAAAACATGTGTGCCAATGGTTAGGGGTATCTGGTCGCACCATCGAATATCCATATACTCTACTCCGGGTGAACTTACTAACAGAGGGGTCCTAAGGGTTTGGGTCGGTAGTTTAAACTTATCTACGAATTCCCTTGATATGGATGAATGTGATGCACCAGTATCAAAAAGAACAAGAGCGGTAAATGACTTAACCAAAAACTTACCTATAACCGTGTCTGGCTGCTCTTCAACCTCGTCCACGTTAACGTGGTTCACTTGTCCTTTGTTGAATGGATTGGGATTCTTCGCAGCGCTCCTATTTTCGTTTCCATTCTTTCCTTCAGGGCACTCCGTGGAATAGTGTCCAGTCTTCCCGCACATAAAGCAAGTAACGTGACTTAGGTCTCTTTTGGTGGGTGTGGCTGGATTGGGGCGGTTCTGATTGTTGTTGGCTCCATTCCCATTCCCATTCTAAGAACCATTGTGGTTATGCAATCCTCCTCTGGTGTGGTTATGACCTCCATGGTTATGAACAAGTCCTCCCGAGTTCGGGGTTAGGCGAGGCTTCTGCTGAGCTCCTGAGTTATACCTCCCTTATCCATACTTCCTCTTACGGCTCTCAATATGTTGCTACTTCCCTTCAATCATAAGAGACTTATCTACCAACTCCTGGTAGTTGGTGAATGTTGCCACCATCAACTGCATACCCATCTCACCATTCAGCCCTTCCATAAACTTCTCCTGCTTTGCGGCATCTGCGGCCACATCATCAGGGGCATAGTGAGATAACTTCCTAAACTCATCCACGTACTGAGCCACAGTACGGTTCCCCTGGCGTAAGTTGTGAAACTCACGCTTCTTCATACTCATAGCTCCAGTTGAGACATGGGATGTGCGGAAAGCTTGCTGAAATTGGTCCCATGTCACTTTGGCTATAGGGTAGGTGACAGTGTAATTCTCCCACCATGATGCTGCTGGTCCATCCAACTGATGTGCGGCAAAACGCACCTTTTCAGCATCTGTACATCCTGCAGTGGTTAACTCCCTTCCAATCCTGCGGAGCCAATCATCTACTACTATAGGCTCGGTGCTACTGGAAACACCGGCGGCTGCAACCTCAAAAATCGGGCTAAGTTGTCAACTGGTAGTGGTGGTGGATTGTTATTGTTGTTGTTGTTGCCTTGGTTCTAAACTAACAACTGCATCAGGGTATTCTGCTGCTGGATCAACTGAGTGAGCTCCGGTGGGAAAGGAAAACCATGGTCACGTCTCGGAGGCATCTGATGGGGTTCAGAGGGGAGAGATTAGAATAGAATGAGGTCTAATAAGAAAGCACTACCCATATGCACATGAGACAAACACAATCATTTCACTCAATTAATCAATCAAGTCATACAATCGGTCTAACTACCACAAAAGTGCTCGGACTACTCTATTTACATGGTGGAATTCTACTACTAATATGGTGGTCTACTGAAAATACTCCTCGGTTGCAGACTCCATGATATCTGCTCCAGCTTTGTCTTCAAAGTCATCATCGCCCAGGTCAGAGTCGGTGTCGTCGATGATGATGTAGTCTTCCGGGCGAATCTCATTGGGTTCTTCGTCTTCTTCCATTGGTGTGGGGTCTCCCATGAATATTCTGATCTTCTTAATCAGGTTGTCATTCTTCTCCACTAGTACGACGATTTATTCCTCATAATCTTCACATGTAGCCTTGAGTTCTTCATCTAGTTCCATGATCCTAGTCATTGCCTTCTTCAGATCTATCATGCCTGCGCACATCTGGTTCTCCTAGCGTCGAATGTGCTGGTTTAGTTCCTGGATGAAAGCTGCAATTGATCTATCCTTTCTGGTGCTGATCATTTCCCATTGTTCATCTCGGCGCCCACAAATCTGGTAGATAGTATCCTTAAGCTCCTTCTGGTAAACTTCTCCAATGCATCCCATTGTGATGTGAGCTGCCATACTCTTTCCTAAACTCTAGGTTGGTGCGTCGAAGGAAAACTCGATGGGTTTGGTGACTGGCGTGAAGGTCCTTCCTGGAACTTGTACTTGAATCATCCAGCGTTCCTCTTCTGGTAAATTGGTGTTGTAGGTCCTGGTGAAGCTTGGTATTCCTATGTTCAGGTACCTAGTGACTTCCTTCAAGTGTCGTCCAAAAGGTGCTTCTTCATCCGGTTGTGCAAACTTGTTCCTTGCATCCGCCATCCTAATGAGTAGAAAATGGAGAGGAGTCAGAAGTGAGGAGAGAATTGTGATCTATGGCTTTAGCTTAGTGGTCGTGTCCTACACTCAGCGTGTGCTCTGAGACCATCTTTGTAGCGACCCGACCTCAAACGGTCAAGTCTCTGTGCTTCCATGTCATCCCTGGATCGGTAATGCTGACACACACAATACTCGAGGATTTATAACAGAGTAGCAATCACACACTTATTACATCGAATGTCTCCAAAGAGAACTTATTACAATAATATGGCTTAAGGCCTTCTAACACGATAACAACGGAAGACTTGGAAGATAAAGTGAGTCCATCAACTCCAATGACATAGCTGAGCTGCACGGCAACGACCTAATGAACCTTACTCCTCGTCTGAAAAGTCTTCAACATAATACGTTGCAGCCCAAAAATGGGTCATCACATGGAATATGCTGGCAATATAACACAGTAGAGTAAGAATGGAATAATGCTATCACTACATGCATATTTGGCTGGTGGAAAGCTCTATGGTTATGGTTTTTGCGAAAAGCCAATTTTTCCCTACAACAAAGGAATATATTTTAATTTAACTATCATGGTAGTTGAAACATCATTGAGAAGGTTCCTCCAACTCAATCCCAATTAAAGTAATTAACAACCCAACAATATTAATTTAGAGTGATGAGATACTTAAGATACTCCAAGTATTAGATACTCAAGATTGTCCATAACCGGGGACACGGCTAACCATGATTAGTTTATACACTCTGCACAGGTTTGCGCACTTTTCCCCACAAGACTCGATCTCCTCCATAGGTTTTCTCGCACTACGGGATGTTTGAGAAACGGATGACCGAGACATAGTCTTTTAGAAACATTAACTCTCTACTCCGGGCAGACCATACCATACCTACAAACCCACTACCTGTTGATCCACCTCTTCAAGAGCTTCATGTAACTTACTCAACTATATTAGAGCCCATAATAGCTTGTGGCTGCACACGGAAGTTTCTAGCATGAATAATCTCAGTTCCCTTTGAGCCTGGGTGGCGGTCCATAGGAAGATCACACGGTTACTCCGGGATTTCCAAAAATACAGCCAACACTGGGTACTCCAGGTTCCTCAATCCACCCAGATGTGTATTTAAGTTGCCACCTTAAGTTGAACCATTAATTATGAATCTCACATCTATCATGGATTTCACTCACCCAAACCACGTCTACGAGCATGGCATAGCAATATAAGCAATACGTAGAAGTAACTCCCAAGGGTTTGATAGTAACAGGGCAATAGGTTCCTACATCAACAACTACTTCCCAACCCACAAGTTAATGACATCCTAATCATGCAATGTTTGAGGATTGCAACTAATGCATAAAAACCGGGTATGGAAAGTATGATCAAAGTGTTACTTACCTTGCTGACGATCCGTGTAACCTAGACACTCCAAATAACACGCTTCGCACTCCGGGAATTCTATCACAAACAAACAATAGCATACATAAGCAATCAAGCAAAGAAAACACAGGTAAACCTAAAATAAGAAGATCTAACCAGAAAGTTCAACTTAAGAACTCCGGTTTGCAAAAAGAATCAAATCAAACGGAGCAACGAAACTCAAACGGTGAAAGAAACAATATCTATTTAATAATCTGGACCTAGGTCAAATTTTACAGTAGCAAAAACTTGTGCAAGTTAGTTAAACGAAAAGAGGGTCTCATGACGAAGATCTAGGCGCTTGAATCGCCTGATTCCGAATAACGAGCGAAAAGACAATCTAGAACGAAAATCGGATCAGAAATCGCGATCAGAAATAATCGCGGATTAATCCGATAAAAGAAAACTGACGAACATCCTAACGAACGAGCATTCGTTATCTGTAACTAATGGGCGAAAACCGTTCGTTAAAACGAATGTCCGTCCGCTAAAAAGAAAACCGAAAAGAAAAACCGGCGAACCGAAAAAAATGACTAGGGTTTTAAAAAAACGAATCAGTTTTCTTTGAAAAAAAACCGGGCGGGGGCGGATCGGCGCGTTACCTCTTCGGCGAGGCAACTCCAGCGAGGCGGGGCTCGGCGGCGGGCTGGCGTGGCGAGGGGGCGGCTCAGCGGCGCGGGCGACGGCAGGCGGCGGCGGATCGACGCGTTACCTCTTCGGCGAAGCAACTCCAGCGAGGCGGGGCTCGGCGGCGGGCTGGCGTGGCGAGGGGGCGGCTCGGCGGCGCAGGCGGTGGCAGGCCGCGGCACGGGGCTGCGGAGGCAGCGACTCGCAAGGGCTACGGTGGCAGCGACTCGGGGCTCCAGGGGGGCCCGGGGTGGGTTTTTAAAGGGGGGAGGCGGCGGCGGCTCCGACTTGGGGAGGGGGTCGAGGCGGCGGCGGCGGCTCGGACTCCTCCGAGTCTGGTGGCGGCACGGGACGAGGAAGGCGCTGGCGCGTGGCTGGGCCGGCCTGGCTCGACTGGGCTTCGGCCCGGTCGGGCGCTGGATGTTTTTTTAAATAATTCCGCCAAACAGAAAATAAATCCTAGAAAATAAAATAAAAATCTAAAAATGCCAAAATAAATTTTCACCGTCTAAATAAAATATTTAGAACAAGATGAACATTTTCTTGGCCCTAAAATGTAATTTTGAAAACGTGCTATTTTTCTAGTGCAAGTAAAATCCAAATAAAAATCAAATAAATGATTTTAATATTTTTCCTCCAATATTTCATTTATTTTGGAGAAGTCATATTATCTCCTCTCATATATTTTAACATGAAATATTTTCGGAGAGAAAAATAATTAAAACCAAAAATCCTCGTTTCGATATTTGGTAAAACCCAAATATGAAAACAGGGAAATCCCCAACTCTCTCCGAGGGTCCTTGAGTTGCTTAGGTTTTCGAGGATCACGAAACGAAATGCAGTAAAATATGATATGCATGGATGATCTATGTATAATATTCTAAATTGAAAATTTGGGATGTTACAGAATGGGATCCCGAGGTGGGAGAAAGACAGTGGCGGCGGCGGCGGAGGATTTGATGGATGGGTTAGGAGTATATCTGCTATATATAGTAGGTAGGAATTGGGTAAGACTATATCATCCCTCCGATCGTAATCAGACGGTCAAGAGTAAAATGCTTTGGGAGACCAAACAAATAATCATAGATGTTTTAGGGATGTTTGGGGATGATCCGAATCCAACGGTGACGACTGCCCGGGACAGCTTCCGGATGCGCGCGCGAGGAGGGCCGCGGGCTGACGAGAGAGGTTAGGTTGGGCCTAGCGGTAGGTAGTGGACTGTGTAGATGGTCTAGGGAGGAAAGAGAGGGAAAGCCCGGCAACAGTTTTCGGAGACCAAAAACGTCCGACGATTTGACCGACTATATTGTCGCTATAGTTATCCATTGGGGTGTCAAACGGACTCCGAATGCGATGAAACTTGGCAGGCGGCCTATCTACAATGTAAAAACACCGCATGCCAACTTCCAACCCATTCCGAGAACATTTTCTGGCCACTTATAAAAATACTATTTCGGGCATGCCGCTAGCGCGTGCGAGTGTGATTGGGCTCAGAACGGACACTGGAAGGAACGGCGAGACCCGGACGGATGCAAGTTTTGAAAAACATGATGATGCAATGCACATGATGACATGGCAAGATGCAACACGCAAGCGAATGACATGGCAACCACGGCGCATAACTGGAAGACACCTGGCGCAACGGTCTCGAGGCGTCACAACACTCCACCACTACAAGAGGATCTCGTCCCGAGATCTAAGAGGGCACCAGAGGGAAACCGAAGAGGAAGATGTAAAACAAAGTTTCTTCTTTGACAAATGAGTGAAACCACGAACCTTGAGAGGTTGAAAACATTGAAACAAAGAATGCAACAAAGATGAACAAAGTTGAGAACACTCCGTTAGAAAAGAGGAACAAGGAACCTTACTAGAACCTTGTAGGTTGAAAGGCATAAGAAAAGGGTTGTAATGGATAGGAAGTACATGCAAGCACTACAGATGAAAATGGAAGGCATAGAATATGAACTTAGAAAAATGAAAGCACTTGGATGAGACTCTGGTTAGAAGAGGAATGATAGACACAACACTCCGGTTAAATCAAGATAGAGAAGGAATAAGAATGATATAATTTGGATAGCACTCCGACTGTAAATGGAAGGAATTGAACATGATCTTGACAAAACAAGATGATGGGTCGAAGAGAGAAACATCACAATGCCTCCAGAAGTAATGTAAGAATGGAATCAAAAGAACGGGGGATAAAACTACATCTTCTACCTCAAATGAGCTTGAAAAAGCATCTTTAGGAGAAGGGTCGAACGGATTTGTTGGAAAACCAATAACAAAATGAATAAGCTTGTAGTGGGCTTATGGAAAACATCCCAAAACTATGAGGTGAAATTCGGTCACTAACGGAAACAATAGATTGGAATGATATGAACAAGGAGATGAGAAGCTTATTTCACCGGGAGGATAAATGAAGAACTTGGGCCATTTATAAGCACCATAAATAGCAACAATCCTTAGGGAAAGCTTTAGGTGTTGGGGATACAGGGGAAGCATAATAGCTCACCCAAACTAACAATTCCTACATCCAGCTGTATCCATCCTTCAACACATAACCAAGAAACCTTCGGAAATCATGTACCTCAACCTTCGAAAAACATCCGTTATATAAGTTATGGAAATACTCCCGAACTCCCGCCCGAGTACTAGGTGGCATCGAGGTTATCTCACCAACAACTGCATAAAAGAGATTTTCAATGTCGGCGAACTTAGGTATTCTAGAACTGCAACGATAAAATTGTGATGACAACACCTCACAGCTCAACTCCCTGGGACACTGCCACAACCCCTAAATGTCAAGATGCACCAAGAACAATGTTCTTGTCACAAGACTATCAGAACGATTCCAAGATACCCGCGTGATCCTAAAAATAATTTCGTGAAATTTGAGGAGAGAAAAGTCACAACTTCTACATCAGGAAGCCACACCAGAGCGACGAAGGGATTGAGGAGTAAAAAGAATCCTACTCTCCGATATATATAATCCTAAGACTCAAAACATTTTGTTCTATACTCAACAAAGTCAGGGATTCGATCAAGCAGGGGGCTCCTAAGTCGGGGATGGCTCTGATACCAACTTGTAACATCCACGATGCGGCTATATCTCCCACGTGTCGAGGCATGACTTAGAGGCATAACTGCATGGTGGTTTAGTCGCAGGTGGGGTAATCTTCACACGATCCCTTTTACTGAATAAGACAGGGATAAAGAGTTGGCTTACAATCGCCACTTCATACATTACATAAATAATTCATACACCATCCAAATACACTCATAGACCGACTACGGTCAAAACCTGAATAAAAAGGAAGATAAACCCCAAATGCTAGATCCCCGATCGTCCCAACTGGGCTCCACTACTGATCAAAAGGAAACGAAACAAAACAACGACCAAGATCTTCATCGAGCTCCCACTTGAGCTGGGTTGCGTCACCTGCACTGGTATCGTCGGCACCTACAACTGTTTGGAAGTATCCATGAGTCACGAGGACTCAGCAATCTCACACCCGCGAGATCAAGACTATTTAAGCTTCTGGGTAGGGTAAGGTAATGAGGTGGAGCTGCAGCAAGCACGAAGCAAATATGGTGGCTAACTTACGCAAATAAGAGCGAGAAGAGTAGCAACGCAAAGGTCGAGAAGCTAGAAGTGATTAAGAAGTGATCCTATAACTACTTACGCACAACCATAACACAAGAACCGTGTTCACTTCCCGGACTCCGCCGAAAAGGGACCATCACAGCTACACATGCGGTTGATGCATTTTAATTAAGTCAAGTGTCAAGTTCTCTACAACCGGATATTAACAAATTCCCATCTGCCACATAAGCACGGGCACGGATCTTGAAAGTTTATACCCTGCAGGGGAGTCCCAACTTAGCCCATCACAAGCTCTCACGGTCAACAAACGATATTCCTTCTCCCAGAAAGACCCGATCAGTCTCAGAATCCTGGTTACAAGACATTTCGACAATGGTAAAACAAGAACAGCAAAGCTGCCCTAATGTGCCGACAAATCCCGATAGGAGCTACACATATCTCGTTCTCAGGGCACACCAGATGAACACTATGTACAGCTAAAACCAGCCCTCAAGTTTCCCCGAGGTGGTGCTACAAGTGGCTCTGTTTTGGACCAACACTCAGAGGAGCACTGGCCCCGGGGGGTTAAAATAAAGATGACCCTCGGGCTCGAGAAAACCCTAGGGAAAGTTATAGGTTGTTAGGAAAATGTAAAACCAAGGTTGGGCCTTGCTGGAGGAGTTTTATTCAAAGCAAACTGTCAAGGGGTTCCCATAACACCCAACGGCGTAAGAAACGCAAAATCAAGGAACATAACACCGGTATGATGGAAACTAGGGCGGCAAGAGTGGAACAAAACACCTGGCATCAGGCCAAGCCTTCCACCCTTTACCAAATATATAGATGCATTAATTAAATAAGAGATATTGTGATATCCCAAAATCATCATGTTCCAACATGGAACCAACTTCAACTTCGCCAACAACTAGCAACGCTATAAGAGGGATGAACAAAAGTGGTAACATAGCCAAACAACGGTTTGCTAGGAGGTGGGTTAGAGGCTTGACATGGCAATATGGGAGGCATGATATAACAAGTGGTAGGTAGTGCTACATAGGGATAGAACGAACAACTAGCAAGCAAAGATAGAAGTGATTTCGAGGGTGACGAGATTGAACTAGGTATGATGATACGGACGATCGAATCTCGGGCAAGTAACATGCCGATGACAAAGGGAACAATGTATGTTGTTATACGGTTTGACTGATAAAGATCTTCGTAGAATATGTAGGAACCAATATGAGCATCCAGGTTCCGCTATTGGTTATTGACTAGAGATGTGTCTCGGTCATGTCTACATAGTTCTCGAACCCATAGGGTCCGCACGCTTAATGTTGGATGACGATATGTATTATGAGTTATGTGATTTGATGTACCGAAGGTTTTTTGGTGTCCCGTATGAGATCACGGACATGATTAGGAGTCTCGAAATGGTCGAGACATAAATATTGATATATTGGAAGGTTATTTTCGGACACCGGAATGGTTCCGAAGTGTATCGGGTATTTTCCGGAGTACCGGGAACCGGAACCCCCCGGGGGATTAATGGGCCACAATGGGCCTTAGTGGAGAAGAGAGAGGGCCGGCCAGATGTGGCGCCCCCCTTTCCCATTCCGAATTGGACAAGGGGAAGGGGGCGCCCCCTCCTTCCTTCTCTTCTCTCCTCTTTCCCTTCTTCTCCTTCTCGGACTAGGAAAGGGGGAAACCTACTCCTACTAGGAGTAGGATTCCTCCCCCCTTGGCGCGCCCCTTGTGACCGGCCGGCCTCCTCCTCCCCTCCTTTATATACGGTGGAGGGGGCACCCCATAGACACACAAGTTGATCTTTAGCCGTGTGCGGTGCCCCCCTCCACAGTTTCCACCTCGGTCATATTGTCATAGTGCTTAGGCAAAGCCCTGCGTCGGTAACTTCATCATCACCATCAACACGCCATCATGCTGATGGAACTCAGCCTCGGCCTCAGCTAGATCAAGAGTACGAGGGACATCACCGAGCTGAACGTGTGCAAAACACGGAGGTGTCGTGCGTTCGGTACTTGATCGGTTGGATCGCGAAGACGTTCGACTACATCAACCGTGTTACTTAACGCTTCCGCTTTCGGTCTACGAGGGTACATAGACACACTCTCCCCTCTCATTTCTATGCATCTCCTAGATAGATCTTGCATGATCGTAGGAAGTTTTTCTGAAATACTGTGTTCCCCAACAGTGGCATCCGAGCCGGGTCTATGAGTAGATGTTATATGCACGACTAGAACACAAAGAGTTGTGGGCGATAATAGTCATACTGCTTACCAGCATGTCATACTTTGATTCGGCGGTATTGTTGGATGAAGCGGCCCAGACCGACATTACATGACCGCGTTCATGAGACTGGTTTTACGGACGTGCTTCGCACACATGTGGCTAGTGGGTGTCTGTTTCTCCAACTTTAGTTGAATTGAGTGTGACTACACATGGTCCTTGTTGAAGGTTAAAACAACACACTTGATGAAAATCGTTGGGGTTTTTGATGTGTAGGTAAGAATGGTTCTTGCTAAGCCTGTAGCAGCCACGTAAAACTTGCAACAACATAGTAGAGGACGTCTAACTTGTTTTTGTAGGGCATGTTGTGATGTGATATGGTCAAGACGTGATTATATAAATTGTTGTATGATATGATCATGTTTTATAACAAAGTTATCGGCAACTGGCAGGAGCCATATGGTTGTCGCCTTATTGAATGAAATGCAATCGCCATGTAATTGCTTAACTTGATCACTAAGCTGTAGCGATAGTCGTAGAAGTAATAGTTGGCGAGACGACAATGACGCTACGATGGAGATCAAGGTTTCAAGCCAGTGACGACGGTGATCATGATAGTGCTTTGGAGATGGAGATCAAAGGCACATGATGATGATGGCCATATCATATCACTTATATTGATTGCATGTGATGTTTATCCTTTATGCATCTTATTTTGCTTAGTACGGCGGTAGCATTATAAGATGATCCCTCACTAAATTTCAAGGTATAAGTGTTCCCCTGAGTATGCATTGTTGCTACAGTTCGTCGTGCTGAGACACCACGTGATGATCGGGTGTGATAAGCTCTATGTTCGCATACAATGGCTGCAAGACAGTTTTGCACAAGCAGAATACTCGGGTTCAACTTGACGAGCCTAGCATATGCAGATATGGCCTCGGAACACTGAGATCGAAAGGTCGAGCGTGAATTATATAGTAGATATGGTCAACATCGTAATGTTCACCAATGAAAACTACTCCATCTCACGTGATGATCAGACATGGTTTAGTTGATATGGATCATGGGATCATTTAGATGACTAGAGGGATGTCTATCTATGTGGGAGTTCTTAATTAATATGATTAATTAAACTTTAATTTATCATGAACTTTGTACCTGATAGTATATTGCACGTCTATGTTGTTGTAGATAAATGGCCCGTGTTGTTGTTCCGTTGAATTTTTATGCGTTCCTAGAGAAAGCTAAGTTGAAACATCATGGTAGCAACTACACAGACTGGGTCCGTAAATTGAGGATTATCCTCATTGATGCACAGAAGAATTACGTCCCAGAAGCACCGCTAGGTGCAAAGCCCGCTGGAGGAGCAACACCAAATGTTATGAACGCCTGGCAGAGCAAAGGTAATGACTACTCGATAGTTCAGTGTGCCATGCTTTATGGCTTAGAATCAGGACTTCAACGATGTTTTGAACGTCATGGAGCATATGAGATGTTCCAGGAGTTGAAGTTAATATTTCAAGAAAATGCCCGGATTGAGAGATATGAAGTCTCCAATAAGTTCTACACGTGCGAGATGGAGGAGAATAGTTCTTTCAATGAACATATACTCAGAATGTCTGGGTACCACAACCACTTGACTCAACTGGCAGTTAATATTCCTGATGATAGTGTCATTGACAGAGTTCTTCAATCACTGCCACCAAGCTACAAAAGCTTTGTGATGAACTATAATATGCAAGGGATGGATAAGACAACTCCCGAGCTCTTCACAATGCTTAAGGTTGCAGAGGTAGAAATAAAAAAAGCAAAGGAAGAAGGGGAACTTCAAGAAGAACGGTAAGCAAGTTGCTGCTCAAGTGAAGAAGCCCAAGTCTAGACCTAAGCCTGAGACTGAGTGCTTCTACTGCAAAGGGACTGGTCACTGGAAGCGGAACTGCCCCAAGTATTTGGTGGATAAGAACGATGGCAAAGTGAAAGGTATATTTGATATACATGTTATTGATGTGTACCTTACTAATGCTCGCAATAGCGCCAGGGTTTTTGATACTAGTTCTGTTGCTAATATTTGATACTGATACTGGTTCTACCTCAAGATCGAAGATGAGAAGATTTGTTGAACCAGTTTTCAAGACCGACAACCGAAGATGAAGAACTGTTCGAAAGAACCGAGGAGTGTCCCTAACTTGAAGACCGGTTCAGGGGGGCTACTGACGGTGTCCTAGACTAGGAGGTACTCACCACGTCGTCTCCCGACAGGTGGGTCAGGACAAGGACCCCCATGGTGATTCACTAATGGACCACTTTTGGTAGCCCATGCCGCATACAAGGAAGACTCCACAAGACTTGGGGATCAAGCCAAGGGCTCTCCTAAACCCTATCCCTACGGTGCATATATAAGCAGAGGCCAGTCTAGTCAATAGACAATCTCATATTCATTACTACAATCTCGTGGTAGATACATGTACCATGTACTATCCTCATATCAATACAATCAAAACCAGGATGTTGGGAATTATCTCTTCAAGAGAGCCCGAACCTGGGTAAAATCCGGTGTCCATGTTACCATTGCTCCAAGACGCCTAGCTTAGGACCCCTACTACGAGATACGCCGGATATAGAACCGACACTCCCCTCCTTTATATACGGGGGAGGGGGGCACCCCATAGACATACAAGTTGATCTTTAGCCGTGTGCGGTGCCCCCTCCACAGTTTTGCACCTCGGTCATATTGTCATAGTGCTTAGGCGAAACCCTGTGTCGGTAACTTCATCATCATCGTCAACATGCCGTCGTGCTGACAGAACTCACCCTCAGCCTTAGCTGGATCAAGAGTACGAGGGACGTCACCGAGCTGAATGTGTGCTGATCACGGAGGTGCCGTTCATTCGGTAATTGATCGGTTGGATCGCAAAAACGTTCGACTACATGAACTGCGTTACTTAACGCTTCCGCTTTCGGTCTACGAGGGTACGTAGACACACTTTCCCCTCTCGTTGCTATGCATCTCCTAGATAGATCTTGCGTGATCGTAGGTTTTTTTTGAAATACTGCGTTCCCCAACACCATCTGCTGAATAACCGCGGGCACGGCTCTCAAAAGTTTAAATCCTGCAGGGGAGTCCCAACTTAGCTCATGACAAGATAATGATCCGCGAAGACAATCCTCCATCACGGGACCCTCCGATCAGACTCGGAATCCCTGTGCACAAGATATTTCGACAATGGTAAAACTAGTCCAGCAACACCTCCTGACGTGCCAACACCCTGATAGTAGCCGCGCGTATCTCGTCTCAGGCCACGGCGGATGAGCTACGCGTATAGATGCCAAAATAACCCAAGTTGCCCTAGGGCGGCCCCGCACAGTGCTCTAGTTTGGACCAACACTCATGAGGAGCACTGGCCTGGGGGATTGATTAAGTCCACGTTGTCTAGAAAGTCCCTATGCAAGTTTTTAGTTGTTATTAGGCAAATGGTAAAACCAATGTTGGGCCTTGCTGGCGGAGTTTTATTCAAAGCGAACTATCAAGAGGGGCCCATAAACCCTCACCGTGTTAGGGATGCAAAATCAAGCAACATAACACCGGTATGACGGAAACTAAGCGGCAAGAGTGGAAGAAAACACCATGCAAAAGGCCAAGCCTTCCACCCTTTACCAAGTATATAGATGCATTATTTAAGTATAAGTGATATTGTGATATCCCAACATATCCATGTTCCAACATGGAACAACATGTAAGGCACCTACAACTAGCAACGCTATAAGAGGGGCTGAGCAAAAGCAGTAACATGGCCAAAAAACGGTTTGCTAGGAAGGTGGGTTAGAGGCTTGACATGGAAATATGGTAGGCATGATAAACAAGTGGTAGGTAGAGCGACATAGCGATAGAGCGAATAACTAGCAAGCGAAGATAGAAGTGATATCAGGGGTAATGATCATCCTGCCTGCAAAGTTCTCAGGGTTGTCGTAAGCTCGCTCCTCGTAAACGTACTCGACAGGATCCTCGTTCACAAACTCCTCTCCTGGCTCTACCCAAAGCAAGAGCACAAGAAACAGAACAACAATCTATCACGGCGCAATGCACAAGCAACATGATGCAAGACATGGCATGGGATGCAAGATATGATGTGCAATGCATATGGGTACACTGGTAGGGAAAATATGATCATGGCATCAACTTGGCAATCCAAGCATGCCACTGGAAAGGTTAGGAGATTTCGGTTGAAATCAATATAAATATCACTGGAACCGGATGCACGGTTTGCAAAAGACGAGCAAAACAAGAACAAAGCAAAATTGCGCTTAACAACATCGTAGCACTTAAGATGCATCATAAAAATATGCTACAACACTCCAATATAAAAACAAAACACATGGAAGTGAAGTAAAGGCGAATCTCTTCAAATCATGAACTCTGAGCTCCTGCTAGAACTCATTAGAACAAGCCTAAAACAGCATGGCAAAAATGCAAATGACAAACAGTTTACAGACTTTGTAGTTTTTCATTGATCTTGACAGAAATAGCATCAGGTAGCAATGTTTGGAGCTAGTAAACTACATGCTATAGGAACATATCATCACAAACAAAGGCATGTCATGCTAGTAGTAAACACAAAGAACAAAACTCCCTTACTGAACTTGAGCCAAAGATGCACAGAAATGATGGTAGCATCAATGAAAACATGGCAAGTGATATGAAACAGGTTTCAGACTTCGAGAAAAAACAAACATGGCAAAAACATATTCCCGATAGCAACTTTGCAAGCTTGTGCCACTCACCACAAAGCATTTCAAGGCATAACAAAGCAACTAATAGTAAGAAGACACATTTATGAAGCTAAACATGGCAATATCATGGTAATAGGGTCATGGATCACTAGTAAAACACATGGCAAAAATACACTTCCTGTTAACAGACTGACATCAACAATATTTAGCAAAAGAAGAGCATGGTAATGACATGATACGAGACCCAATAATAACAATCAAAGGCATGAATTGTAAGAGCATAAGCATATCTTAAAACACCCTTACTGAATTGCATAAAAATTTGCATGGATCTACTTGTGGCAACAAGTCAACATAGCAACCTAATGTGACAGGAAAAGACTACAGAAATACTAAGTGGCTGAAATCAGCAACATCACGTGGCCTACTTGGCATGCTTGTTCTAGTCACCACAGGGCACATAAAAATACAAGGGTTGCACCACCGTAAAGATGGCATGAAGATGCTCCTAGAAAATTTAGACATTATGCTCAAAAGACATACACACAAAATGAATGAAAAAGACAAATCAGCAAGTTATGATAGTTTCCAGCAGATAACATCATTTAGCACTTCTACAAAGAAGATTAAGGCATTAATATGTATAATAACATTCATGCAAATGGAACTAGCATGAAGAGCATCATAAGACGAACATTTTGGTATATCATGCACGCAAAACGTAGCTACGAGCACGGAGATATGACATGGCAAAGATGGGCACATGAGATAGAAATTCATGGACTTTGAGAAAATAATCAATGCTAGATCTAGCGTTGATCGGTGGCGCACGAACCTAGGCGGCGGACGAGTTTGCCAGAGATGAGGGAGACGACCGAGGTGATCGGGGATGGGAGCTTCGGCAGATCCGGGCGGGATCCGGCCCAGGCGTGGCGCAGGCGGCGCTGGCGAGTGGTGGCGGCGGGTGGCGGGGTGCGGTCTCTAGCGGCGGCGGGCGAGGCGCGGGCCGGGAGGGCTAGCCTTGGGCTTGCGGGCCCGCACGGCGGTGGGCGGTGGCGCGGTGACGTGGCGGCGTGCGATTCGCCTAGGGGACGGCGGCAGACGGGCCGGGCGGACGTGTCCGGCGCGCGGAGGAAGGGGAAGGCTAGGGTTTCACCCGAATTTCAGAGGGGAGGCCTTTTATAGGTTGAGGGAGCTAGGAGAGTCCAAATGAGGTGCGGTTTTCGCCCACACGATCATGATCCAACGACGGAGAATATGGAGGGGGTTTAGATGGGCTAGTGGGCTATTCTGGAGGGGTGTTGGGCTGCAACGAGAGTGGGGTTTCAACGGTTACACGGTTAACTGTTGGGGCATCAAACGACCTCCAAATGGAACGAAATTTAACATGAGGCCTACCGGTGGTGTACCAAGGCCACTTGACAAATCTCGGCCCATTCCGAGAACATTTTTCTCCCGCTCACAAAACAAGATCTGAGAGGTGCAACGGGTGCATGTGTGAGTGTCGGATTTCGAAACAGACAACGGGGAAAATGACTAGATGCATGAGACGAACACGAATGCAAATGAGATGCACATGATGACATGAGATGAAATGTATGACATGAACAAAATGCAAGAAAACCCCAACCACAGAGGATATAACATATAACATTGTCGGAAATGGCAAGAGGTGGAGTTACAATTATGAAATGTTACAACCGGGACATTATACCCCCACAATGCTTCTTTATTTTCTCTTGCACGGGGTCATTGCTCCGTATTTGTACAAGGGTTTACATGGGACTGAGGAAAGGCCTGCACAAAAGGGTGGCTGTCGACCCCACGCCTTACGAGTAGAACTTGCGGAGATGCTCAATATTCCATGAGTTTTGCAACTGAATGCCATCTCCGGTCTCTAGACGGACTACGCCAGGTTTGGTGACTCGTACTACCCGGTAAGGGCCTTCCCACTTTGGTGACAACTTGTGTGTACCCTTGGCGGACTGAACGCGCCTAAGGACAAGGTCACCTTCCTCAAAACACTGGGCATGAACCCTGCGGCTATGATAGCAATGCGGGGCTTGCTGGTAGCATGCAACACGCGTAGTAGCCTGAAGATGGTTCTCCTCGAGTTGCACGGCGTCATCACGTCGGTGCTGATCCTGCACTACTTCATCGTAGGTAAGCACTCGAGGCGACCCATAAATGAGTTCTATGGGGATAACTGCTTCTGCCCCGTATACTAGGGAGAAGGGAGTCTGCCCGGTAGCTCGGTTTGGTGTCGTTCTAAGGGACCAGAGAACTAACGACAGCTCCTCGATCCACCGCCTGCCTTGCTTCTACAGCGTATCAAAAGTTCTTTTCTTGAGTCCATGTAGCACTTCAGTGTTCTCCCTCTCAGCTTGTCCATTGCTCCGGGGGTGTGCCGCCGCAGCGAATGAGATCTTGCATCCGAGGGCATGAACATGTTGCATGAAGGCGTGGCTCGTGAACTAGGTGTCGTTGTCGGTGATGATCCGTGCCGGAACTCCAAAATGACACACCAATTCTTTCATGAACTTGATAGCTGACTAAGCAGTCACCTTTCTCACGGCAGTCACTTCCGGCCACTTCATAAACTTGTCAATGGCAACGAAAGAGAATTCAAAGCCCCCGATCGCTCAGGGGAAGGGGCCGAGGATATCGAGTTCCCCAAAACAAAAATGGCCATGATAGAGGGATTGTTTGACGAGCTTGGGCAGGCAGGTGTGTTTTCTTGGAATGGAACTAAAAGGCTTCACATGTCATGACTAGGTCGACTACAACTTGGAGGGTTGTGGGCCAATAGAGTCCTTGCCGGAATGCTTTCCCAACTAATGACCTTGATCCAATGTGGGAGCCGCACATTCCTCTATGAATCTCAGCCAGCAGTTCCTTTCCTTCTTCCCGGCAGACACACTTCAATTTCACACCATTGGGTCTCCTTCTGTACAGAGTGTCATCGACAAACTAATACATACGGGCCCTCCGGGCTACTTTTCCAGCTTCTTCTTGGTTGCCGAGAAGCTCTCCACTTTGGAGGAAGCGGACAATGTGCCTTGCCCAAGTGGGAGCCTAGGGCTTGGCAACAAGGACTAGCGGCACCTCCTCTACAGCGGGAGCACGAGCCTCATTCATGGGGTTCGTGGACCCAGTAGGAGGGGGTGGTCCGGCAGGTTGTGAGGAGTTGTTTCCGGTAGGGAATCTGCCGAGAGTGGACGGTTCTACCGGGAGAGGCTTGCCGTAGTCCAACTTTCTCCTCTTCCAACCTATTGCTCCTGGGGATACGGAGGGCTGACTGAGATGGAGAACAAAAGTTCCTGGTTCCACAGGAAGCTTCTGCACAGCACACTTTGACAGATGATCAACTATGCTGTTTTTCGCACGGGGTACGTGCTCTATTTGCAACCCGTCAAAGCGCTCCTCCAATCTCCTCACTTCCTCGACGTATGCCTCCATCAATGGACTTTGATAATCCTTGTTGACTTGTCTCACCACAAGCTGTGAATCTCGTTGAATGATCAGCTTCTTAATTCCCAATTCCACTGCAATCCTGAGCCTAGCAAGCAGCCCTTCATACTCAGCTGTATTGTTGGTTGCTTCTTCCCGGGAAAAATGCATTTGCATGACGTACTTCAAGTGCTCCCTGGATGGGGTGACAAGAAGCATGCCAGCTCCTTCACCTTTTAGGGAAAAAGCACCATCAAAATACATAATCCATTCTTGGGGCGATTCCTTGCTGGGGATAACCGTCTCTGTCACCTCCTCATCAGGGGTTGGCTTCCATTCTGCAATAAACTCTGCCAACGCCCTACTCTAGATAGTTGATGTTCTCTCAAACTTAAAACCAAATCCGGATAACGCCAAAACCCACTCCACTATTCTGCCAGTAGCCTCAAGGCTTCGGAGTATCCTTTGCAACAGAAAGCGAGAAACAACCGTGATCTCATGGGCTTGGAAGTAGTGGCGAAGTTTCCTTGAGGCCATGATGAGACCAAAGATCAACTTCTGCACGCCAGAGTACCTCGATCTACCCCCCTGTAATAGGGAACTGACGAAGTACAATGGGCGCTGCACCACTTTCTTCCTTGTCTTGTCCTTGGGGTTGCTCTCACTGTCGCGCTCATTGTTGTCTTGATTCTTCTCTGTCCCTACCAGTCTCTTCTCACTTTCTACCTCATCTACTTCCCGCTGCGCTACCAGGGCCGCACTGACCACTTGGTTGGTTGATGCCAAGTATAGCAACAACGGCTCCATGGGGTGGGGAGCAACCAAGTTGGGCATAGAGGACAAATAAGCTTTCAACTCTTGCAAAGCTGCATCTGCTTCTAGGGTCCACTTCATAGGGCCGGCCTTCTTCAAGATTTTGAAGAATGGTAGGGTGCGCTCAGCAGACTTGGAAATGAATCTGCTTAGCGTGGCAACACATCCTGTCAGGTGCCTCACATCCTTAATTGTCCTTGGCGCTTGGATCTACTCGATGGCTTTGATCTTGTCAGGGTTGGCTTCAATCTCGCGATGGGATACAAAGAAACCATGCAGCTTGCTGGAGGGGAACACCAAATACACACTTCTATGGGTTGAGCTTCAAATTGATCTTGCATAGATTATCAAATGTCTTTTCCAAATCCTGAATAAGGGTAGCCTTATCCTTTGTCTTGACCACAATATCATCCATATAGGCTTCTATGTTTCTGTGCAACTGTGGCTCAAAACCAATATGGATTGCCCTTGCAAAAGTTGACCCAACACTCTTTAATCCGAACGGCATGCGGACAAAGCAGTACATACCGCAAGGAGTGACAAACGACGTCTTCTCTTCATCTTCCTTGGACATGAAGATTTGGTGATACCCAGAGTATGCATCCAGGAAGGAGAGCAAATCACAACCTGAAGTGGAATCCACAATCTCGTTGATGCGCATCATGGGAAATGGGTCTTTCGGGCAAGCTTTGTTGAGATATATGAAATCTATGCAAAGCATCCACTTCCCGTTAGCCTTCCGGACTACCACTGGATTTGCCAACCATGTGGGGTGCAATACTCCTCTGACCAAACTAGCCGCCTCAAGTTTCTTGATCTCTTCTGCAATGAACTGCTGCCTCTCCAAGGCCTACTTCTAGACTTTTTGCTTGACAGTTTGGGCGTGTGGGCAGACAGCAAGGTGGTGCTCGATTACCCCCCTGGGAACACCAGGGATATCATATGGTTTCCAGGAAAACACATCGATATTCGCCCGTAGGAAGGCAACGAGTGCACTTTCCTCTTTGTCATCAAGGGTGGCGCTGATAGTAAAAGTACCATCAACGCCAGCTAGCCCTGCTGGGAACTTCTTCACTTGGGTTGCAACAACCTTGGATCTCTTGCTATTAGAACACGCAGGCACATCGTCAACATGTGTCGTGCACTCGGTGGGGGCACACTTCCCGGACTCTTTGCCGGAGTCCCTATAGTCTCTCTTCTTTCTTTTACTATCCTTGGTGGGAGCTGCCGCTGCCTCCGCCACGACCGAGTCCCGGTACATCTTGTCCACACAAATGATTGCATCCTTCTCGTCTGATGGGATAGTGATGACCCCTAGTGGCCCAGGCATCTTCAAGGTGTTGTGGGCATAGTGGGATGCCGCCATGAACGTATCCAGAGAGGGGCGTCCAAGAATCCCACTATATGGCAGGGGGAGATAAACCACATCAAATACAATCCTCTCAGTCCGGTAGTTCAGTTCTCCCCCAAACATTAACGGCAACGTAATCTTTCCCTTAGGATGGCTCCTACCGGGATTAACTCCTTGAAACGTGCCGGTAACCTCTAGCTCTTCTTCTCCTATCTGAAGCTTGCTGATGACTGCCGGGGAAATTAGATTCAACCCGGCACCGTCGTCCACCAGCATCTTCGTGACCTTGAGGTTGCGTATTATTGGAGAGACCAACAACGGCAAATATCCTACCGCAGTGGTACGGCCAGGATGGTCCTCTTCGTCGAAGATGATGGGCGTATGGGACCACTTGAGTGGCTTCCGGGCCTCTAGCGCTGGCTCCACGGCATTGATAGTGGAAAGTTGCATTGCAATATATCTCGGAATGGCTATGGAAATGCCATAATAGGTAGGTATGGTGGCTGTTTTGAGGAAGATACAAGGAGGTTTATGTGTGATAGAGCATATCATATCACGGGGGTTGGATGCACCGGCGAAGTTTGCACCAACTCTCAAGTTTGGAGACACTACCTCATTGGAAAAAGGTGCCAAATTTTTACCAATCACAAAAGTCTTAAATACATATTTACTCAGTCGGATTTAAATCTCCGTCAATGAAGATGGCTAGAGTTGGTCAAGGATAATGATCTTGGAATAAATTATCACCCGGGTAAGGCCAACGTGGTTGCCGATGCACTCAGTCGAAAGCCTGTCAGCTTAAATATCATATCGAAATCCTTGCCTCCCAAACTCCAAGAGGAGATCGCTCAGCTCAACCTGGTCATAGTGGATGCTGGCCTCACTAATATTTTGGAAGTTACCCCCACACTTGAGGTAGAGATCCGCAAGGCCCAGCCAGCTGACATCAAGCTGCAAAAATGTGACAAGAGCCCAATGGCAGAGCAGACCCCAGATTTCTCCAAGTACAAATTCGGTACCCTCCGATTCCATGGACGGATTTGTGTACCCAATCAGCGATACTTAAAGAAGAAAATCATGTCGGAAGCACATGAATCCTCATATTCCATTCACCCGGGAGGTACGAAAATGTATGAGGACCTTAGACAAATATTCTGGTGGGATGGAATGAAGAAAGACATTGCCTATTTCATGGCCTGTTGCGACATATGCAACAA
This sequence comes from Triticum aestivum, assembly GCF_018294505.1. Classification (NCBI taxonomy): domain Eukaryota; kingdom Viridiplantae; phylum Streptophyta; class Magnoliopsida; order Poales; family Poaceae; genus Triticum; species Triticum aestivum. The sequence goes on from NC_057806.1 coordinate 167,422,028, forward strand.
GGTGAAGGAAGAGCATCAGAAGCCAACTGGACTTCTCCAGCCGCTGCCAGTTTCGCAATGGAAATGGGATGACGTTTGTATGGATTTCATTATGGAATTGCCTAAGACACAGCAAGGCAATGATGCAATCTGGGTCATAATGGACACCTTAACCAAGGTTTCTCACTTCATTCTGATCAGCACCAGACATCGAACAGATCAACTTGCACAGTTGTATGTATACGGAATAGTCAGTCTGCATGGAGTACCCCGAACTATCACTTCCGACCGAGGTTCCCTGTTTACCTCCTCTTTTTGGTCACGTCTCCATCAAGCCTTGGGGACATCACTAAAATATAGTACTGCTTATCATCATCAGACGGATGGACAGACAGAGCGGGTAAAGCAAATGCTCGAGGACATGTTGCGAGCCTGTGCTTTAGCCCAAGGACCTAAATGGGAAGATTGCTTGCCATATGCCGAGTTTTCTTATAACAACAACTTCCAGACCAGTCTAAAGATGTCACCGTATGAAGCTCTGTATGGCTGTAAGTGCCGCACTCCTTTAAATTAGTCTTAAACTGGAGATAGCCGTATCTTCGGAACAGATCTCATGATGGAATCTGAGAAACAAGTTATCGAAATCAGAGATAGATTGCAATTGGCCAAATCTCGTCAGAAAAGTTATTATGATGCAAAGCACCGACAGATCAATTTTGAACCCGGAGAACATGTATACCTCCGAGCCACTCCTATGAAAGGAGTCAAGAGATTTTAGACCCATGGAAAATTGGCACCCAGATTTATTGGTCCATTTCCAGTCATGTCCCGAGTAGGAACTGTTGCATATCAGTTGGAACTACCCGCCGAATTGGAAGACGTGCATAACGTGTTTCATGTTTCACAACTAAGACGTTGCATATCCTCGCCTGAGAAAAGGACCGCTATGGCTGAGGTAGAATTGGCAAATGATTTGACCTATGAAGAAAGACCGTTTAGAATTTTGGATCAGATGGAAAGGGTCACTCGCAGTAAAGTAATTTTTTTACAAAGTTCAGTGGGAACATCACACAGAGTGAGAATCAACTTGGGAGCGGGAAGAATTTCTAAGGGCTCATTATCCAGAGTGGTTTTCCCAAGAAACCGAATCTCGAGGACGAGATTCATTCTAAGTGGGGGAGGTTTGTGACAGCCTGATTTTTGCCCTCTCTTATTTGCCTAATTTTCATTTGGATTTATTTTGAAAGTTGGGGTTTTTGCGTCTTTTCATATGGACTTAAACACTTGGGTACGCTTGGCTTTCAGCCAAGTGCATCATTCCCCTCTCTAATCATCATTCCCCTCCCGATCCACCTCAAAATAATGTTGGGAATATTGTTCTTAAATGGAAAATATTCATTTTTCTTCTCTAAAACCCTAGCTAGTTCAATGAGCTCCAAAGCAACCCTCATTTTTCTTGCCCAAAAAAATCTGAGAAAATTCCCAAATATTCTTTGAACCCTAGGGCACCTTCCTGAGCAAAAATATTTCATCACTTTTTGGAATATTTTTTCTATAGAAAATATTTTCTGTTCTAGACAGAAATGGTGGTTTCTACAGCAACTACCATTTTACTTGCTCCCTTGCGCCTGAATTTTCTTGTGCATCATCACCTTGGTAGATGATGGCTAGCTCCAAAGCACAACCCCCAACTCCCAGCCATTTGACCTCAGTAACATCTCAAAGTAACTGATCAGAAACTTACCTGGCGTGTAAAATCTTCTCTACTACATCTGCAGCCAAACCAAAGCATGGTAATCCTCAAAACTACCACGAACATCAAGCCAGACATGATCTTTGGACATTGGTCGGCCTGAGGGAGGAGTTCACGTGGTGACCACGCGTGTCCATGATGCCAGCATGCTTGTTGGCGCGCTCTGGGTGCCGCCGAGCGCTCTGTTTGTGTGTGCTCGCTTCCCTCGTCTGCCCGAGCGTGCAAAACTTCTCCACCATCCTCGTCTCAACGCCATTAACCCCACCTGGCGCTCGCCGACGCCGGAGCTCGCCGCAGCAAGCACGGGCACTGTCCGGCCAACCCAACAGTGCGGTGCGCACTGTGCTTGTCGCCTTCTCCTCGTTCCTGTGCTCGGCCCCATTCGCCAACAGTCGCCGCGTGAGCTGCGTCGCCTTCTCCCCCTCTCACTTACGCCGCTTGTCGCCGGGCGCCGTGGACAGGTGTCCACCGGCGGAGCCCGAGCCCCCCTCTTCGCTCTCCTATAAATGGAGCCGCCCCCAGCCTCCTCGAGCACCATCCACCACTCCCACACACCCCACAAGAGCGTAGGAAACCGTAGCCCGACTAGGCAGGCCGCTGGCCGCCGTCCTCGAGCTCGAGCTTGCCGGCGATCCCCTCTGGTCGTCGCGGTAGCTCCAGCCCCTCCCAAGCTAGGGTGATCCTTCCAGGGCCTCCGCCTCTCTCCGGTGAAGCCATCCCGTCCCCTGAAGTTGCCTCTACTCGCTGTCTTCCTCATCTCTAGCGATCACCGCCCTCTGCCTCTCCTTGCGAGGTCGATTCCGACGCCGTCCGACCACCCCTAGCTATGCTACGGGTACGGGCAGGTGCGCCTCAACCCCCTCTCTCGATCCCTCCCTCTCTTTCTGGCCAAGGATCCCTCGTCGCCGACAAAAGCTCCGGCGAAGCCGCGACCCCCTCTGTTTCCTTCTCCCCTCCTTCTCACCTGACTAGCGAGGCCCGCTAGTCAGCCACTCAGTACACGCGCGAAGCGGTACGAGTGGTGGCTCCCTGAGACTTTACGCCTTCAACGTCACCCCCTAGTCTGTTTTATTTAAATTCAAATTCAATCCATTTCCAGAGAGCTTCAAACAGCTATAACTCTTCAACCATAAGTCCAAATGAATTGATTCTTTTTGCATTATGTTCTTTGCAAAGTAATCTAGCAGCTCACCAAAAATGAGATTTTTCTAAGCTGTCTAGAATTTCTGGTGATTTTCAGAAGAGTTCTTGATATTTTCTTCTTGTGCTTAAATTTATTTTCAGAGGGTGAGGCTTGTCCTGAGGATAACCAAAAGGCTTGTGAACCTCATCTGGACTAAGGCAAGCCACAGCAACATTTTCATGGTGTCATTTCAATATTGATGATTTTCTTACTTGAATGAAATGATTAATCCATGCATCTAAATAACTATTATGTTATTTATATTCTGTCAAGTATTTGTTAGTCATTATGCTTGATTTACAAAATGTTTGGAACTAGTTTAGTTGGTAAACAAAAGCTAAGGCCTACTTGTGGTAATGATAAAATGATTTGTTATGTATATGAGTAATTACTTAAAGTTATTTTCTTGCATAAATAAAATAGTTAAATTTGCTAGAAAATATTCTGTTAAGTACTTGTTTAGCCATTTACAGAATGTTTGAACGTAACTTGGTTGGTAAAGAAATTAGGATTTGATTGGGGTGATGATAGTAAATTTTGAGAAAATAATAATACTTGCTGCAAAATATATTGTTAAAGTGAGAGTTACCCTGTCCAAGAAAGTAATATAAGTTGTTGATGCTTATGCTTAGTGTGAATATGGTTGACATTAGTCATTTTCATTAATATGATGCATGTGTAGTATTGCATTTCATGGCATGCTATGACATCGGTCATTTTCCTTTTAAGTTGAACATGAATATAACTCAACTTGAATATATCATTGACTGGGTCATGGTGTCGCTGAATCGAGATTTTACCAGTGCAACCACATTTGCCTTTGTGGGAAGGCCTTGATTCGGTCCATTGACATGCCTCTGGTTGGTGCCTCCAACTAGGGAAGGTTATGGGCATTCTTACACTGGCCCAGTAAGTAGCCATAACCCTGTGTGCCCGTTGTTGAGATTATGGTACCGGGTCCCCGAGTGGGATCGTTTTGGCCACGATGGTGGTCGTTGTGTATTTGGTAGACACGGGGCCACCTAGGACTAGCCCGTTGGGGATCGGGTCGAAGTGGTCGGGAGAGTGTCATGGCAATGGAAGGGTTTCGTCGGAATACCGTTGGTCCACCCGGATGAGAGTGTGAGGCCATGGGTTCTGTGGTGTGGGTACAGTGTGCTACCTCTGCAGAGTGTATAATCTATCAATAGCCGAGTCCGCGGTCACGGACGCCTCGTAGTAGGTCCCACCATGAGTCAACGTTTAATAAACTTGCACACTAAGTCATGAACTTTGCACTGTTGATGATGGTGGAAAGGCCATCGAGATGTTCGAGACCAAATATTGGTCGTGGTTGTGATCGCCATAAGGATCACGAGTTACTCTGGTCAAGACCACGATGGTTGTTTGTTTGTGATCCGAGAACGATCACGGTTTGTAAGTCGGTCCCGAGGGACGTTTATCACAAGAGCATGATCACAACATGTTGGAACATTATTGCATTAATATCTGGTTAATCATCATGATATTGTTTGTCATTATGGTTATGCCTATTGTGAGCTTGCAAGTACATTCAATGTACTGACCTGGCGTGTCATGCCAGATTTCAGGAAAGTCGCGTTGGAAAGGAGCGTTGCTCGAGTCTAGATCATGTCCACATCGGTGTCCCTGTGCTATGGAGTTTCCGATATGACGTTGTTCCGCTGCCGCGTAGTTGTTATGATCGAGGCCCCTTTATGTTGACTAAATAATGTACATATTGTTCAGCCACACCGTGCGTGCTGCTTGGCCTCGACATCTGTTGTAATATAAACTCTGATCCGCTAGCATCAATAAAGCGGTTGTTTTTCTGTACCAAGATGTTGTGTGATGCCAGAAGACATGGTCTCTGGGCTGGCATTGCAGGGTAAACCAGTCGCTCTGAGCCGGGGTGCCACAATAGTCCAACAATTCGGCCAAAGTATATAGTTCGGCTGTCCGAGGACCCCCTAATCCAGGACTCCGTCAGTAGCCCCCGAACCAGGCTTCAATGACAATGAGTCCGGCGTGCAGATTGTCTTTGGCATTGCGAGGCGGGTTCTCCTCCAAATCCCGAGTACCTATCGTAACGAGTTGTGTCCCGCCTCCCATGAACATTGCACTCCACGGCTTCTGTGCCTTAATAATGGCTATATTCCATGTGTCGAGCGAATGCGAGAGGTCGGGGTGTTTTTACATTTACCACCCTAACCAGGTAGGTGAATCGTCTATTTAAACAGTCGGGGATCTTCAGATCTAGATCACACCACCTTCCCACAGCGAGTATGCATCAGAGCGCGCCCGGAAAAATCCATCCTATCATGGCTGGCCACCGCAGCTCTTCCTCTCGCCCTGTGGGCCTAAGCCAGGTAGTTGGGATAAGTGCTCCGTTCCCCATAGCCAACTAGTAGAGTTGCAGACCCAGGGGTTTCTCCCCCTGCGTACATGGTCCCTGTCCGAGCCCGACTAGCCACTTATAATGGCGGGGAGCAAGCGGAAAGCTTTCCCAACCCATCCATGGGGGAGCGGGTATGCCTCGTCCCTTATTTATTTAGGGGACTCGGATTTCCAATCCATCCATTCCTCCGCGGGCTCCTGGAGTTCTATGGCCTCCAGCTGCATAACTTTACTCCCGCTTCCATATTACACATCGCAGGCTATGTTGCCCTTTGCGAGCTATTTCTGGGCTGCGAAGCTCATTTCAAGCTATGGCAGAGGCTATTCTGCCTCGTGCCCCGTACACAAAAGGGGTCAATATTTCAAGTTGGCGGAGCCAAAATATGGCGCATCACCGGGACCAGATATATGTATGGTACTCCGAAGAAGACATCCGAAGACTGGCCTTCGGAGTGGTTTTATATGGAGGACGTTCCCCTTCCGCACCCTATTTAGAGTGGCCTTCCTGAGTTCAACAACGCCCCTTTGAAGAAACATCGTAGATGACGCCCTCGGAGCCCCAGGAGGCAGATAACAGAGAGGTCCTTTACCTGATGAGCCGGATAAAGACACTGGCCGAATCAAGACTGACAATAATTGAGGTTATGTCAATATGTATAATGCGGGGGGTGCAACCACTTCAATATCGGGGATAACCCATGTGGCACTTCAATGGAGAAGATGATGCCACCCGCTGCGGCCGCAAAGGTCTGGACTTCGCCGCCGCTCTGGCGAAAATACTGTCCGATTTATATAAGGGAGAGGAAGAGGAGTTCATCCATATTAAGCCACGGGATGGATTCTCCATGTACAACCCCCCAAACTGGGTGAGATGCTGCTTTTTACTCCAAACTTTTCCGCTTTCTTTGTCATAAATATTTACCTTGCTATTTCATAGAAGGAACTACGAAAAGTTGTGAGGGAGATTCACAGCCCGTCTCCACAGCCAGAGGACCCTGATCGGGCTCTCCGATCCTGGACTCGAAGAAGATCCGGACATATTCGTGGAGCTCATTGACAGGACATTTTATCAGTTAAGCTGCGACGGTGCCTTGGTGGCCATCACCGCCGATTATCCTGGACTACTCCCTGCATCACATGTAAGTAAAACCGGAGTCCCAATTTCCGAGAAGGATCCCCTTTTTCGCACTTCACACACCGCACACATATGTTGTTTTGCAGGGAAGGCCCTCGGGACGCCATGCCGAACCCGCAGTGACTCACCAATAAGGGGCACCGAAACCGGGTAGGCTTAAAAGGAAGGCGGTCAGGACTGAGATGCCGTCACAGAGGTATGAAAAAGAACCCTGCTCCGTGGTTATTGTCTTTAAAGTATAATAACGTCCGTGGTTAAAACCAGGAAAAACGCTCGCCGGACCATATCCGGACAGCCTGCCGGCCATGCCTCCACCAGCCGGGTTCTAGATCCGGACCTGGAGGCAGATGCTAACATGGGGACAACGCTGGATATTCCTCCTACCGAGGATGCGGACAGGCTGTCTGCCACAAATTCTGAAGTGGAGAGTGCCATGAAGCATAGGCATCGCCGGGCCGTACTCTGCGACCCCGGTTTTTCTAAAGAGGCGTTTGAAGCCTTCAACTCAGGGGACGCGTACATCTGAGTTGCTCAAAATGGTCTTGCCAGAGCCATGGACCAGTATGTAAAGGATATATGGGCAAGAATATCTGATAATTATATATATACCAGTAGCTCTGAGATTTGAAACAGTTGGCACAACTGATTTAAGGATCATTATTTGCATAGGTTCTTACTGAGAAGAATACCCAGTTGTCTCAAGAGCTGGAGGAGTGCAAAGCCCAGCTACGGGCCGCAGTTGCCAAAATGGAGGAGTTCCAGAAGGCCCCATCTGGTAACACTTGTTCCTATCGAAAAGAACGAGATGTGCCCGTTAATATTTGGCTTGCATGCTAATCCAATCAATAGATTCTGCAGATGATCCCGGAGTGAATCCGGAGGAGCAACATGCTCAACGGCAGCTGAAGGCCGGCGAGCGCGTGCTTACACAAGGCGGGAGAAAAACGATCTCCAAGATGCTAATACCCGGCTGGTGTTGAACTGAAAGATGTTCGGGCCCAGCTGGCTGACTCCGTAAAGGAGAATAAAAGGCTTCGACGTGGCATTTTCAGTATGTGCTTGAGCGAACTTCTATAGAGTTCGGCGAAGAAACCAGCTAACAGAGCTATATCTATAGGTATGCTGATGGGCCGTCCCAGAGAGGAGATGCCCGGGTCTGCGGGAGATCTTTTGCCAGTGCTCTCACAACTGCACGAACAAGTTCGACAGGTGATGCAGGACCTTGCCCAGGCCTTGTGGCCATCCGCCTCCCTGCCAGGAGGCATGGAGGAGCTTGTAGAGATACTCAAGGGAGTGTGGCGGCGCTTCCGATTATGGAAGATAACTGCCTGCCGACAAGGTGCAAGGGAAGCCTGGGCCATGGTGAAGACTCGATATACCAAGGCTGACCTGAACCATATGGCCGAGGTCGGACCTGTAGGGCTTGACGGGAAAGAGATCCCCGTCAGCTTGGTGTATGACCAGGTGAGATTAGCCGCAAAGTATTCCCAATAGGATTGTAGGCTAGACAGCCTGTTGGAGGGTATAGAAGAAGAATTTAGTCAGTCTAAGTGACTGTGTACTTTGAGTGACATATATTGTCCCTAGCTGGATTGTAAATCATTTGTCATGGCGGACCTTTTCGCTTCAACCTCCGGACCCAACAATCCGGAGTGTATCCAAATACCCGCTCATTTATGTAAAAACCGGGGTAGCGTGGAAACCAGGCGTAGGGGTCATAAGTGCTTGAACAGACAAGTACCCAACTAGTTATGTTATATTACATGGATAGTAAGAAACATATTCCAGGGAGAATAGTTCCGTTAAGGGTTCCTTTCCCTGGGTACGCATGCATTAATGTGCATGTCCGAACTGCGACAAGAGATACGGGATATAAACATCTGGGGGCATGTATTCTAATAAGTAAAAAGGTCATCCTTTGTTCGCCGACCGAATATTCCCTTAAGAACGCTAGCTTTCAGCTTCACCCAGTCTGAGGTACACGTCTGGCTGACCAGGCAGTAACAATCGCAGAGGTGCTCCCCTTATGCCCTAGCCGAATTAACAGGAACGTAGGGCATAAACACAAGAGCCAGGCAACCCAGCTTGGCCAAAACTTAAGTCATATCGATGCATATAATTGCAAAGAAAAGGTGCATGTGTAAAAATAACATATGTGCGGCGGGCATAGAGCCCGGATCATAATTATATTAAGCTTCTGTATAAGAAGCCCCCAGGTATAATGAGTGCTCTTAGCGCGTACAAATTGTGCAGTCAAGACACATTTTAACCTTTGAAGGCCGCGAAGAAAAGGAAGAAAGACAGAAAAATATAGATAACGAATATATAAAAAATTGACAGAGGTAAGGAGACGAACATAGAGTTCGGCGCTAGGCGTAGAACCTTCGGAGTCTGGCCGCATTCCATGGGTTTGGCTCGAGTCGATTGTCCGATGCATCCCACAGACGGTACGCTCCACCGGTCAGAACTTTGTCAATAACAAAGGGACCTTCCCATTTGGGTTTGAGCTTGTCCTTTTTCTTCTCTGGTATGCGTAGAACGAGTTCGCCAACATTATAAGTTTTGGCCCGTACTTCTCTGCTTTGATATCATCGAGCCTGTTGTTGATAGAATGCGGATCGGGCTTTCGCCACGTCAAGCTCCTCCTCTAGGGCGTCCAAACTGTCCTGCCGATCTAGCTTGGCTTCTTTTTCTTCGTACATGCGCATGCGAGGTGAGTAATGAATGATGTCGTAGGGCAGTACCGCCTCTGCGTTGTACACCATAAAGAAAGGTGTGTATTCGGTAGTGTGATTTGGCGTGGTCCGCAGGCCCCATAGTACGAAATCGACCTCCTCGATCCAGTGCGCATCTGATTCCTTCAAAGACCGCACTAGTCTGGGTTTAATGCCGCTCATTACAAGACCATTTGCTCGTTCGACTTGACCGTTAGTTTGAGGGTGGTAGACAGATGCATAATCGAGCTTAATGTCCATTTTTCTGCACCAAGTTTTTACCTCATCGGCTGTAAAGTTCGAGCCGTTATCGGTGATGATATTGTGGGCCACACCGTAGCGGTGTAAAACCCCGGATATGAAATCTATCACCGGTCCGGATTCGGTCATTTTAACTGGTTTGGCCTCTATCCATTTGGTGAATTTATCCACCATGACCAATAGGTAATTTTTCTTATGGCTTCCTCCTTTAAGAGGTCCGACCATGTCAAGCCCCCAGACTACAAAGGGCCAAGTAATGGGGGTTGTTTGGAGAGAGGTAGGTGGCATATGGATTTGGTTTGCAAAGAGCTGGCAACTGACGCAATGTTGAACGAGGTCATGTGCGTCTGCTCGAGCTGTCGGCTAGTAGAAACCTGTACGGAAGGCCTTACTTACAAGGGCCCGAGCTGCAGCGTGATGGCCGCCGAGGCCAGCATGAATTTCTGCCAAAAGTCACCGTCCTTCCTCCTCGGAGATGCACCTTTGCAGTACTCCAGTAGTGCTTTTCTTATAAAGCTCTCCCTCGTGGACCTTGTAGGCTTTAGACCGCCGCACAATGCAAAGTGCCTCGTTTTGGTCCTCGGGGAGTTCTTGCCTATTTAGGTAAGCAAAGAAGGGTTCTGTCCACGGGGTGATGACAGCCATAATCACGTGGGCCGAAGGTGTTATCTCGGTGGCGGAGCCTCCGATTATGTCAGAGTGTTCGGGGTCTGGTGTTGTGGATGGGTCCAGACTATTGTTGCCGGTCTCCCCTTCGCACACCACGGACGGCTTAAACAACCTTTCCAGGAAGATATTAGGTGGGGCAGGGTCGCGCTTAGCGCCGATTCGGGCGAGGATATCCGCTGCTTGATTGTTTTCTCGGACCACATGGTGGAATTCGAGCCCCTCGAATCGAGATGACATTTTGAGGATGACATTGCGATAAGCCACCATTTTTGGGTCCTTGGCATCAAAATCTCCATTTATTTGAGATATTGCGAGGTTCGAGTCCCCCCGCACCTCTAGGCGTTGAATGCCCATGGAAACTGCCATCCGGAGACCATGCAACAGGGCCTCATATTCGGCTGCGTTGTTGGAGTCTGTGTATAATATTTGGAGTATGTATTGGACTGTATCTCCGGTTGGGGATGTCAGGGCGACGCCTGCTCCCAGACACGCCAGCATTTTAGAGCCGTCGAAGTGCATGATCCAATTGGAGTACGCGCCTTATTCTTTATGGTTCGGCTTCTGTCCATTCGGCGACAAAATCGGCCAGTACTTGTGACTTAATGGCTCGCCATGGTTTGTATGATATGTCGAACGGGAGGAGCTCAATAGCCCATTTGGCAATCCGGCCCGTGGCAACGCGGTTATTTATAATGTCATTGAGTGGAACCTCGGAGGCCACTGTAATTGAAAACTCTTGAAAGTAGTGTCGTAGTTTTTGGGATGCCATGAAGACCGCGTATGCTATCTGTTGATAGTGTGGGTACCAGGATTTGCATGGAGTGAGGACAGTAGATACGTAGTATACCGGCTTTTGAAGCAGGAAATTATGTCCGTCCATTTCTCGTTCGACGATGAGCACTGCGCTTACAACCTGGTGTGTTGCCTCTATATATAACAGCATTGGTTCGCCGATATTTGGCGCGGCCAAGATTGTGTTTCTGGCCAAGGCAGCTTTTATTTCTTCCAATCCGGCCATAGCCACGTCCGTGCACTCGAAGTGTTCAGTGTGCCGAAGAACGCGATAAAGAGGTAATGCCTTTTCTCCCAGTCGGGAGATAAAACGGCTTAAGGCAGCCACGCATCCAGTTAATTTCTGGATTTGCTTGAGGTTTGTTGGGATAGCCAACTATGACAGAGCTTGGATTTTAGCCGGATTCGCTTCAATTCCTCTATTGGAAACGATGAAACCCAAGAGCTTTCCGGCAGGTACACCGAAAACGCATTTTTTCCGGATTGAGCTTAATGTCATATGTTCGGAGATTGTCGAATTGAGCCTCAAGTAATCTATCAAAGATTCGACGTGTCTGGTTTTAATTACCACATAGTCTACGTATGCCTCCACTGTTTTGCCGATTTGTGCTTCCAGGCATGTCTGAATCATGCGTTGATAGGTCGCACCGGTGTTTTTGAGCCCCAAAGGCATAGTGTTGAAACAGAAGGGGCCATATGGACTAATGAATGCCGTTGCGGCTTGATCGGGCTCCGCCATCTTGATTTGATGGTATCCGGAGTATGCGTCGAGGAAACACAACGAGTCGTGTCCCGCGGTAGCATCGATAATTTGATCGATGCGGGGGAGGGGGAAGTGATCCTTGGGGCAAGCCTTGTTAAGGTCCTTAAAATCGACACATAGGCGCCAGGATTTGTCCTTCTTCGGTACCATCACCAGGTTTGCTAGCCAGTCCAGATGTTTTATTTCTCTAATGAATCCGGCCTCGAGTAACTTGGCTAGTTCTTCTCCCATGGCTTGTCGCTTAGGTTCGGAGAAACGCCGAAGAGTTTGCTTGACCGGCTTGTATCCCTTTAGAATATTTAGGCTATGCTCGGCCAACCTGCGTGGGATGCCTGGCATATCTGAAGGATGCCAAGCGAAGATGTCCCAATTCTCGCGTAAGAACTCCCGCAGTGCGGCGTTTGTTGTGGGGTTCAGCTGTGCCCCGATAGATGTTGTTTTTGTAGGGTCCGTTGGGTGGACCTGGAATTTGACTATTTCGTCCGCTCGTTCAAAAGAGGTGGACTTGGGTCTTTTGTCGAGTATCACGTCGTCCCTGTCCACTATAGAGCGCAGCGCAGTTAGTTCTTCGACCGCAAGGGCTTCGGATAACGCTTCGAGGGCCAGTGCGGCGGTTTTATTTTCGGCGTGGAGTGCTATGTCCGGATCACTAGCTAGAGTGATGATTCCATTGGGTCCGGGCATCTTGAGCTTCATGTACCCGTAATGGGGTATAGCTTGGAAGATCGTAAATGCCTCTCGCCCTAGAAGGGCATGGTATCCGCTACTAAACGGGGCCACTTGGAATGTGATTTCTTCGGACCTGTAATTCTCTGGCGTGCCGAATACCACATCTAGTGTGATTTTTCCGCACATCGTGCCTCCTGACTAGGGATGATTCCTCTGAAGGTCGTGTTGCTTTGCTCAATGCGGCTCTTGTCTATTTCCATTTTTCTAGGAGTCTCCTCATAGATGAGGTTTAATCTACTGCCACCGTCCATGAGTACTTTAGTAAGCCGGAAGCCATCCACAATTGGACTAAGGACCAAAGCGGCTGGAGCAGGGGCTGTGCGGAATTGAGGTTCTCACTGGCATTGAAGGTTATGGCCATGTCGTTCCATGGATTTATCGTTGCAACGTGGCAGACTTCAACGAGGCTGCGAAGTGCCCGCTTGCGCCCATTGTTTGAGGCAAAAGTCTCAAAGACTGTCAGTACTCTATTATTATTTTCCGTAGGAGGGTGCTCTGCGGTATTGTTGACGAGGAGAACCTTGCCGCTCCTGGCCACCTGCCGGAGTATCCAACATGCTCTAAGGCTGTGTGTTGGCATGGTATCCGATGTACTGTGAATTTTGCATGGCCCATTGAGCCATCCCTCAAATACGGTTCTACGCCCTGTGGTGGGTTTTGGCTTCTTTGTAATTGGATTGGGTGACTTGCGAGAGTACACCCTTTTAGTTTGGACAGAGGGTTTAGTTAGAACCGGAGGATCCTAGAATTGCGTTTGGGATTTCCAAGTGCTTTCCATCGCACAGTACTTCCGTACTATGGATGCCAAGTCAACGAAGTGTGTTATATCACTGCGACTTATGGCATTGATGATTCCCTTGTCCGTGCAATTTTTGCAAAAGAATGAAATTGCACCTTCCTCGCGACAGTCCTTCGCCTTGCTTACTGCAAGGAGGAATCTGGCCCAATAGTGATGTACTGTCTCTTGGGGCTCTTGTCTAATAAGTGAAAGATCACTTATGTGAGGGTGGGTGGGTAGATGTAAGTCCAAACCCTGGCCCGGTCTTTGACCCAAAGGAGTTTTCGAGCTTGGTAGTTCAGGCTCTGGGACGTTGCCCAATGGTACTAGCCCGCTATTAAACTCCAGGTTCGAAGCTTGGGCCATGTCCTCCTGTAGACGGGTCTCCAGAAGCCGGACTATCTCCATTGGCCGGACTGTTGGACTTCGTCCTGTGTCCGGATGGGACTCTACTTGGCGTGGAAGGCAAGCTAGGCAATACGGATATGTGTATCTCCTCCTTTGTAACCGACCTTGCGTAACCCTAACCTCTCTGGTGTCTATATAAACTAGAGGATTTTAGTCCATAGGACAACATACAATCATACCATAAGCTAGCTTTTAGGGTTTAGCCTCTCTGATCTCGTGGTAGATCTACATTTGTACTACCCATATCATCAATATTAATCAAGCAGGACGTAGAGTTTTACCTCCATCAAGAGGGCCCGAACCTGGGTAAAACATCGTGTCCCTTGCCTCCTGTTACCATCCGCCTTAGATGCATAGTCCGGGACCCCCTACCCGAGATCCGCCAGTTTTGACACCGACATTGGTACTTTCATTGAGAGTTTCTCTGTGTCGTCGCCGTTAGGCTTGACGGCTCCTACTATCATCGATGGCGATGCAGTCCAGGGTGAGACTTTTCTCCCCGGACAGATTTTTGTATTCGGCGGCTTTGCACTGTGGGCCAATTTGCTTGGCCATCTGGAGCAGATTGAAAGTTACGCTCCTGGCCATCAGGTCAGGTTTAGAAGCTTAAACTACACGGCCGATATCTGCGGAGACTTGATCTTCGATGGATTCGAGCCTCTGCCTTGTGCGTCACGCGGTCATGATGAGTACGATTTAGCTCTACCATCAGACAGCGTTCAGGAGATCACACCGGCAGCCGCTCCGACCCTCAATTCAGAGCCAGTTGCACCGTCCATGGACGGACGGATGGACCCCGCCACGAAGGCGTTACCCTCAGCAGCGATTGAGCCGAACATCGACCTTACCTTGCACAAGAGCCGTGTTGTCAAACTGCCGAATTCTTCATCGGCCACGGACTCCGAACCGCCTGCGCCCGTTCCTATTGAATCTGATTGGACGCCGATCATGGAGTTTACCTCCGTGGATATCTTTCAGCACTCGCCCTTCGGCGACATACTGAACTCATTAAGGTCTCTCTCCTTGTCAGGAGAGCCCTGGCCGAACTATGTCCGGCAGGATTGGGATGCGGATGACGATGAAATTCGCTGCCCACCCACCACCCACTTAGTAGCCACTGTCGATGACTTAACCAACATGCTCGACTCCGACTCCGAAGACATCGACGGTATGGATGATGATGCAGGAGACGGACAGGAACCACTGCCCACAGGGCACTGGACGCCCACTTCACCACATGACGTATACATGGTGGACACACCAAAAGAAAACGATGATGAGGAATGGAAGGACGCAACGAAGGATTTCCCCTTGAGAAGCAGTCAAAGCGGCGGCGTAAGCGCCGCCCCAAATCCCGCCTCGGTAGAAACAACGACCATGCAGACCCAGCGTTAGAGCAGGGTGAACCATTGCCGGACAACGGCAACACGGAGAATCAAACCAAACAACCCGACTCTGTCAAAGATAATAGTCTAGACGACATTACACTGGACAGGCACCCAGAGCAACAGAATGCCTATCAATGGCTCGTTGCCACCGCGAGGAGTCTAAAAAAGCAGAAGCAAATGCTCAAGGTTGTGCAAGATACACTCCAAATCAGATGGAGTAAAGTACTCAATACAGCAGCGAAGTACGGCGGTAATCGCCCCACCAAGAGCTACCTTAAGCGGAAGTTGCTACCTGAATTTGATGAGGAGGCCTTCGATCCCCCACAACCAAAAATTAAAAAAGCCATCTGACCGGATAGACGACCTCATGGCCAACATAGAGCGACAAACAACACCGCACATAAGCCAATACGCGATCCACGCGAGGGCTCGCATCAAAAGGATGGCGAACCCAGATCCATCTATGGACCACGCAAGCGTGCTCCAGCATGCGATGCAACACAACAAACATCCAAACAACGCGGTACACCCAGATACAGGGGTGTCGCACACCCCCTATGTTTCACCAATGAGGTGCTGGACCATGAATTTCCAGAGGGATTCAAACCCGTAAATATAGAGGCATACGACGGAACAACAGACCCTAGGGTCTGGATTGAGGACTATATCCTCCATATCCATATGGCTCAAGGAGATGATCTCCACGCCATTAAGTATTTACCCCTCAAACTCAAAGGGCCAGCTCGGCACTGGCTTAAAAGCCTCCCCGAAAGCTCGATTGGAAGCTGGGAAGAGCTCGAAGACACTTTTCGGGCAAATTTCCAAGGGACTTATGTCCGACCTCCGGACGCGGACGATTTGAGTTATATCACCCAACAGCCCGGAGAGTCATCCCGAAAGCTTTGGAACAGGTTTCTTACTAAAAAGAACCAAATAGTCAACTGCCCGGACGCAGAAGCCTTGGCAACTTTTAAGCATAGCGTCCGCGATGAATGGCTTGCCAGACACCTCAGCCAAGAAAAGCCGAGAACAATGGCAGCATTAACAAGCCTCATGACCCGCTTTTGCGTGGGTAAGGACAGCTGGCTAGCCAGATGCAGCACCAGCGACCCCAGTACATCTGAAGTTCGAGATGGAAACAGGAAATCATGGCGCAACAACAATAACAAACGCCGGAATAAAGAAGACAGCACGAAGAGCACGACAGTAAACGCCGGTTTTAAAAGCTCTCAGCCAAATCAGAAAAAGCCGCCCTCTAAAGGCGCCAGAGACGAACTATCCAGCCTAAACAAAATTCTGGACCAAGTATGTCAGATCCATAGCACCCCTAGTAAACCCGCTAATCATACCCACAGAGAATGTTTGGTCTTCAAGCAGTCCGGCAAGCTCAACACCGTACACAAGGGGGAGGATACACCAAGCAAAGACGAGGATGAGCCTCTCAAGCAAGACACTGGGGAACAAAAGAAGTTTCTACCAGAAGTCAAAACAGTCAACGTGTTACACGTGATCAAGGGGATAAACAAAGCGACACTCCCAGAAAAACATGCCCAAGGGCCTATCACCGCGAAGTCCTGCCACTGGTCGTCTCAACCGATCACTTTCGACCACGTGATTACTCAGCAAGTATCTGGTGGGAAGGATGGGCTGCCTTGGTATTAGACCCAATAATTGACGGATACCACTTCACACGAGTCCTAATGGATGGTGGCAGCAGTCTAAACCTGATATACTAGGATACACTCCGTGAAATGGGGATAGACCCAACGAAAATCTGCCATAGCAACACTACCTTTAAAGGAGTAACACCAGGCCCAGGGGCTCACTGTACGGGCTCCCTGCTACTAAAGGTTATATTCGGCTTCCCCGAAAACTTCCATAGCAAACATTTAACCTTCCACATTGCTCTGTTCCAAAGTGGCTATCAAGCACTACTGGGACGCGAAGCTTTCGCTCGCTTTAATGCAATACCGCATTATGCTCCCCTCACACTTAAGATGCTCGGTCCTCATGGCATCATTACAGTAAATGGAAGTATTGAGCGATCCCTGCGCGCCGAAGAGAGTGCGGCTGCCTTGGCAGCCGCACATTAGAACGACCTCACCAACTAAAGCATTCAATAGGTCATCAAGACTACGGACACGGTTAGACGAGTCCGACGCAGCTATATGTAATTCATACAGGTTTGATGGCCACACCCCTACTACAAATACAAGGGGCTTAACACGCGTAGACAAGTGGCAATTTTTACTCATCTTGAATTGTACATGGTTTCTTTAAACCTACCTTTTTGCACGACAACTTTTCACTTAAGTTTCTCTCTTTTACAGATGACCATCGTGCTATACTCGTCCAGGATACGGCACAACGGAGACACAGGCGCAGACGTGCAGCAGGGACCCGTTCCAAGGATTCTTTTTATATTAAGACCCTGCGTAAACCTTTCTTACTGTCTCTTGTTGATACACATCCCTTAGATTCTCAGTACTATTGAGAAGGATGCTGGCGTCTTAGCATGTGGCCACATCAGAATAATGCACGTACCTGGACACAAGGGGCTTCCTACAAAGGCCACTATTCATGCCCGGTTTATACCATAAAAGACCGAATACCTTAGGGAGTGTTCGGCGTCGCATGTTTGGCCTTATATGCATCAGCTCTGAATCATGTCTTTGGTCAAATGTTGGGTTTGCCCGGCTCCTGTGTTTTGGTGCCTTACATTCCGCTTTATCGGCTAAGGTAGCACCAGGAGAACTATTGCGATTGTGCCCTGGTTCATCCGGACGAGCACCTTAGTAGAGAAAGCCAAAAACTGAATGTCATGATATAGCGCGAGACTAGTCAACCACTCGCTGACCTTTCGGAATGTTAGAATTCCTCCGCTTTAACGAAGGACCGTTTCACGGCCAGGCTTATATGCACCCCGAGTTCGGGAGAGTGCAGAGCCACCAGGGGCTATATAGTAGCCCCACCATCAAACTCCTATGGCTAAGTGAAAGTGTTAAAGCATCATAGTCCGGTTGCCTTGTTCGCTGTGCTATCACCTCCTTATCAGGACCAAGACGTTGGGTTAAGTGTGAACATGCGTCTTTTGCGAGAACCTCCGCATTATATGAGTGGGGGTTGAAGCAGAAGACTGCAATCTTTCAGGTTATATACATATATACATAAACGGCCGCACAGGAGGTATCATATCACTTTCAGGCAAAAGTATAAATACAGCCTTAATATATTTCATAAAAACATTGTGTTTACAATGGGAATACATGTCACTCAAACATAATATTCTTTGAGCACTGGGCCTCTATCAAACAAGCACCCTCGAGAACTTCCTCAAAATAGTGCTCGGCAGCTACTCGGCCTATGGCCGAACCATGCTCCGCAACGGTGGTAGCATCCATCTCCGCCTAGTATGCCTTGACACGGGCAAAGGCCATCCGCGAGCCTTCTATGCACACCGACCTCTTCATCACATTGATGCGTGGCACTGCACCAAGGAACTGCTGCACTAAGCTAAAATAGTTGTTCGGCTTCGGCTTCTCCTGCCACAGGTGATCTACGACAGACCTCATGGCGAGTCCGGACAATCTATTAAGTTTGACCCATTCGGCTAGCTGATCAGTTAAGGGAAGCGGACGCTTTGGAACTTTAAATTGCGACCAGAACAGCTTGTCCACTTCATGATCTGTCTGATCTCGGAAGTATTCGACCGCATCGACAGCGCTCTCTGCCAAGTCTATATATGCGTCTGCCGAACTCCACAGCCGATCCAGAGGGGCATACCGCGGATCTCCAAACTTCCTCTACAGCAGAAAGGGCTTCCCAGCCACAATATCCTCGGCTTCACGCAGCCCCTCCTTCTTCGCCCTCATAGCAGAGCAGGTGTCTTTGGTCGCCACCGTGGCCTTTTCAAGGTCCGCTGCCTTCACTCGGTTCTCTTCTTCAAGGAACTGGCAACGGCCGGCAGTATCTTTTAATTTCACAGCCATCTTGGCCATCTTCTCTTTGCTTTCGCAATGCGCAGCCTTCTCGGCTCTTAACTCTTCGGCCACCTTCAAAGCAGCCGCACTATTAATTCTTGCTTGTTCCTTGGCTCGGGCAAGTTCCGCCCGAAGGGACTCCACGGTGGCAGTTCCGTCTGCAGTCACAACATATTAAAGATACTGGCATCCTGCTGCTCTTACTATGTGACATTCACCAGAAAACATTACTTACCATGTGACTCGTCAAGCCGCTTGTTAACAAGCTCGATGTCGGCGTCTGCCGCATCCAGTTGCCGCTTTAGTTCAGCAAACTCGTTAGTCCGGCTAGCCACCGGAGCTTCCACCACCTGCACATACAGTCAGTGTGGTTATTACCTGGGACTACGATTCTCTGATCGCCGCCGTTCTCGACAACAACCAGAGTCTCAGGGGCTACTATATACACAGGGCACACCTAAACATGTGGGGTACTATCAAAAAGTATGTCATTTCATGTACCTCAAAGCCCGTCAGTAGACTCGTAAAGGCTTCATGTAATCCGTTTTCGGCGGGTGAAATTCTTTCCATCACCGTACCCATCAATGTACGGTGTTCTTCTGAGATGGCCGCTCGCTCCAACAGCTCCCTCAGTACGTCCGACCGCATACCAGATGGTGCCGGACTCTTTCGTTTGCTCTCTTCGAGAGCCGGCTCTGGGGACTTCAGGTGATTATGGGATGATCTTCTGGCCTCACCGAATCTGGAGAGGCCCTCCGTGATGACACTTCGAGGTCGCCCGCTTCTTGAGCGGGGGAGTCCAAGGGAGGCGTTTCGCTCTCCATCATCTCCGGAAGAAGATCCCCCGAAGATGAGCTCAGCTGAGAAGGGCTAAGATCCGAACTGCAAGATATATGCTTTGGTTATTTTTCTCAGAGGAAAGGTAGTATATCTTCACTATTAAAGTATTTTTGATCACTTGCGGCTCGTTGGAGGGCTGATCCCCGCACGGACATTGTGCGGCAAGAGCACCCCCCGAGATAGGACCCTCTGTTGGAGACTTCTTCTACCGTTTGGAAGCCTCGGTTTCCGGATCCTCAGAGGCAGTCCTCTTCCTCCCCCGTAGCGAGAGAAGGTCGGAGTCTTTTCCTAGGTTATCCTCCCTTATGGAGGTGCTCATTCCCTCGGTTGGAATTGGCAGTGATGGGAGCCCGCTTTCGCCCATATTACCCCCCCCCCCCCGTATCTTCCTTCGAGGGCTCCGGGCAAGGTGTGAGCTCGAGCATCTTTTCCAGTACCGGATTTTCCGAACCCTCAGGGAGGGGGCCGGACACCTAATCATCTTTGCCTTTGTTAGCCAATCCTGGTCAGAGGATGATCTCTTCGAAATAATGTCATGATAAATAAAAGATGGTGTGTTCGGCTGGAGGATTACTTACTTGTTCAGCGGCGCGGTTGCTGCTCAGGCCCGCATCCTCGGTGGTGTCCGGACACTCTGTTTGAGGTCCAAAGAATGACTTGTACATTTCCTCGTGCGTCATGCTGAGGAAACTTTGAATAGCACGCGGTCCTTCTGGGTTGAACTCCCACAAGCGAAGGGGCCGGCGTTTGCAAGGCTGGACTCGACGAACCAGCATGACTTGCATTACCATAACCAAATTAAAATCTCCCTCGAAGAGATCTTGAATGCGGCTTTGCAGTATAGGCACGTCCTTGGCGGGACCCTAGCTCAGCCCTCTGCTAATCCATGACATCAATTGTGGTGGGGGGCCCGAGCGGAAAGCAGGGGCAGCAACCCACTTGGCACTTCTAGGGGCTGTGATGTAAAACCACTCCCGTTTCCATAATCCGAACACCTCTGGAAAGAAACCCTTTGGCCATGGAGCTCCTGCAATCTTGCTTATTAAAGCACCTCCGCACGCAGTGTACTGTCCCTCGATTGTCTTTGGCTTCACATCAAAGGTCTTGAGCCACAAATCGAAGTGATGGGTAATGCAGAGGAAACCTTCACACACGACAATAAATGCCGAGATGTGGAGAAAGGAGTCCGGGGCTAGATCGTGGAAGTCTAGCCCGTAATATAACATCAAACCCCTTATGAAGGGATCCAGAGCGAGGCCTAGACCTCGGAGGAAGTGGGAGATGAACACAATGTCCTCGTTGGGTTCAGGAGTAGGGACGACCTGCCCTCGGGCCGGCAGCCGATGCGACACCTCGGCGGTCAGGTATCTGGCCTCCCTCAACTTTTTGATATCCTCTTCCATAACGGAGGAGGGCATCCATCGGCCTTGAAGGCTGGATCCGAACATGATTGAAGATCTGGAGCACCTGGCCTTGGCTTTGGGTGTTAGAACTCGAGGCGGGGGAAGGATTCGATTGAGCACGGGAGGGAAAAAAGTGAAATCCTTGGCCCTTTATAAAGAGGGTGAATATCAAGCGTCCTCTCCGTGGCCGTTTGGGACTTGCCTATAATCTAGGAGTCCTAGACACGGTTGGGTTACCCACGACCGTATTGATGAGAATCCCGTGATAAGGGGACATGATCTTTGCTTTGACGAGACGTGTCAAAAAACTGCCTCGCGTTATGTGCGGGGCTAGTTAAAGGAAACGGTTCGAATAATCACCGGGCCATGACGTAATGTCATGTTGCCAAAACAAGTCAGCAAATTGGATCTGTGGAAACATTATTCTCTCTACGGTGGTATGTGGAACTTATTTTGCAGGGTCGGACACTATCCTTATATTCAAAATTCTTCTGTGGTGTATTCGGAGGAGGAACCCGCCTTGCAATGCCGAAGACAATACTGCACGCAGAACTCATCGTCATTGAAAGCTAGTTCAGGGGCTACTGTGGGAGTCCTGGATTAGGGGGTCTCCGGACAGCCGGACTATCTCCATTGGCCGGAGTGTTGGACTATGAAGATACAAGATTGAAGACTTCATCTCGTGTCCGGATGGGACTCTACTTGGCGTGGAAGGCAAGCTAGGCAATACGGATATGTGTATCTCCTCCTTTGTAACCGACCTTGTGTAACCCTAACATCTCCGGTGTCTATAAAAACCGGAGGATTTTAGTACGTAGGACAACATACAATCATATCATAGGCTAGCTTTTAGGGTTTAGCCTCTCTGATCTCATGGTAGATCTACTCTTGTACTACCCATATCATCAATATTAATCAAGCAGGACGTAGGGTTTTACATCCATCAAGAGGGCCCGAACCTGGGTAAAACATTGTGTCCCCTGCCTCCTGTTACCATCCGCCTTAGACGCAGAGTTTAGGGCCCCCTACCCGAGATCCACCGGTTTTGACACCGACAATGGGTATCCGTCTCGGAGAGCTCGGGAATCTGGCCATAGGTTGTCTTCAATATAGAGGAAGAATCGCTGCACCGCTCCTCCACCACCGCTATCTGATGGGTAACCGGCGGAGAGTTAATCTCCCTTTGGTCGGGTTTAAGCCCGATCCGATCATAGTCCGTAGCGATTCCTAAGGCAGCGATGCGATCCAAGAGCTCGTTCAAAGAAGAGAGCTCCATTGGATCCATCTGCTCGGTGAATCCCGAGCCGACGTGGAGGCTGTTTTTGATGACCCGAGAAGTCAGCGTCTGTGCGACGGCCGATGGGGCAGTCATGACGAAGCCACCTAATCGAAGAGTTTGGCCTACAGCTAGGGCTCCCCCAGAGGTAACGTTGTCCCTGACAACAAGGCGAGCCATCAGGCCTTATCGTGACGACAAAGTGGAACTCTCAATGAACTCTCAATGAAAGCACCAATGTCGGTGTCAAAACTGGCGGATCTCAGGTAGGGGGTCCCGAACTATGCGTCTAAGGCGGATGGTAATAGGAGGCGGGGACACAATGTTTACCCAGGTTCGGGCCCTCTCGATGGAGGTAATACCCTACTTCCTGCTTGATTGATCTTGATGGTATGAGTATTACAAGAGTTGATCTACCACAAGATCAGAGAGGCTAAACCCTAGAAGCTAGCCTATGGTATGATTGTTGTTGTCCTACGGACTAAAACCCACCGGTTTATATAGACATCGGAGGGGCTAGGATTACACATAATCGGTTTCCATGGGAGGAGATCTACATATCCGAATCGCCAAGCTTGCTTTCCACGCAAAGGAGAGTCCCATCCGGACACGGGACGAAGTCTTCAATCTTGTATCTTCATAGTCCAATAGTCCGGCCAAAGTATATAGTCCGGCTATCTGAGGACCCCCTAATCCAGGACTCCCTCAACCCCTTCACCCATGCCTTGTGGAGCGTGACCGTCGGGGTGTTGTTGATGCTACTCTCCTTCGGCGCCCCCTTCTCTTACGTCTGCTGCGGGAGAAGTGGCAACGCGCTGCCTGCTCCGACCACTTCCCCAGCAGCGTCCGCGTCCTTGTGCGCTTCTGCCCCCCCCCCCCCCCCCCCCGCGCAGCATTGGAGGCCGCGGGTGACAAAGTCTCCGAGGTGGATGGGTGACTTGGAGGGCCGGGCTTCTTCTTGGGCGCCATGGTTGATGGCGTCGTCGAAGACGAAGATGGCGATGAAGTCGACGCGCTGCGCAAGCCTTCAGATTTGCGCAAGCGAGCCCCCTACCTGGCGCGCCAAAGATGTCGTGGGAAACCACGACCACCTATGGGACCAGGAGGTCCCTTGTTGGTTCAACAGGGGGGCGACGCATTGCGCAAAGAGCAGACCAGCATGGGGCATCACGACAGAGATCACGCGGGCAATTTACCCAGGTTCGGGCCGCTGTCAGGCGTAAAACCCTACTCCTGCTTTGGTGGATTGATGGTGGAAAAGGTGGTGGTGATGTGTAGTACACTTGCCCAGCAGGGTTTGCCTCAGGCAGCAGCGACTGTGTGCATATGCTGGTGTGAGTTATCCAACCTTCTAACCCTTTCTATGGTTGCCATGGGCCTCCTTTTATAGATCAAGGGGTAACCACAATGGCAAAGTAGTCATTATGCATTGATAAGATAGCAAATAGTGTTATCATACCTAACTCCATGGGCTGACAGGGCGCATTTAATGCACCACCTAACGTCACATCGTTGGTCGCCCGACAAG
This sequence comes from Triticum aestivum, assembly GCF_018294505.1. Classification (NCBI taxonomy): domain Eukaryota; kingdom Viridiplantae; phylum Streptophyta; class Magnoliopsida; order Poales; family Poaceae; genus Triticum; species Triticum aestivum. Next base: position 167,446,001 of record NC_057806.1, read on the forward strand.
GCTTGTTGGGCTATCTTGGCAGCTCTGCGCTTGTTCTCTTGACAAGTCACAGGACGGGTGTCATCTGTGGGTTTCTCCTATAGGAAATGGCTGCCATGTGGCAAATGGCTGCCACTTAATCACTTTGCAGCTTGACACCGCCTTGATCGACGGCGTGGGTCATGGTGGAGTGGTTGGTGAGGCGGTTCTGCCTTCGTGAGCCCCGGCAGGCCCGGCCGAGGTGCCTTGGTTGTCTGCTTCTGGGGTGGCCTTGCCCCTTGCCGGGCTCGCCTTCCCGGGAAGGGAGGCTTTTCTCTTGACGATATCCTGCTTCCTTGGTTCGCCCTTGGTCCCTCTAATCTGCAAGCTGGTCCTTCTAATCTCTTGGTTTCTTGTACTCTAACATGGGCTGGAGCTCCAATCTCGTTCCCGTGCCTGTGCACAGTCTAGGAAACAGACCCAGGGTTTGTTGCACCGACACCATTGTTTCCCTGAAACACATATAAGGTAGTTTGTCATCAGGTTAAGTGAGGTTTCGCATGCTATTAGTAAAATATGTTGATGAAAAATAAGCACATTGCAGATTCATCATATTAATTCAGGCCACATGGAAAACCCATTTATCCAAACCAAGCATGATTAAGAACTAGGAAATATAGCAGTTGTATATGTTTCTCATGTATTAAGTGCAGCCAAATTTGATTTATTCCTCAAATGCACAACAATACAAAATTCTACCCAAGACAATTGGACATCGCATTGCAGAATTGAACCATGCAGTTAACTAAACACCACAACAAATGATCCAAACATTAACTGAGCACCACATTGCACAATATAACATACTCCTAATAGAAGATCAGATAGTTAACCAAACCAAGCATGCTTAAAAACTTGGAAATATAGCAATTTTATTTGTTTCTCATGTATTTAGTACAACCAAATTCAATTTATTTCTCACATGGTATACAATAACAAAATGCACCCACAACAATTGAACATCGCATTGCAGAATTGAACCAACCAGATAACTAAACACCACAACAAATGAACCAAACGTTAACTGAGCACCACATTCCACAATATAACATACTCCTAATAGAAGATCAGATAGTTAACCAAACCAAGCATGCTTAACAACTTGGAAATATAGCAATTGTTTTTGTTTCTCATGTATTTAGTACATCCAAATTCGATTTATTTCTCACATGATATACAATAATAGAATGCACCCACAACAATTGAACATTGCATTACAGAATTGAACCGAACAATTAACTAAAGACCACAACAAATGAACCAAACGTTAACTGAGCACCACATTGCATAATGTATAACATACTAGAAGATCAGACAGTTAACCAATCCAAGCATGCTTGACAACTTGGAAATATAGCAATTGTATTTGTTTCTCATGTATTTTGTAAAGATAAATTTGATTTATTTCTCACATGGAAGACAATATAAAATTGCAGCCTGAAGAATTGAACATCACATTTGCAAAATTGAACCAAACAATTAACTGAAGACGACAACTAATTAAGCAAACAATTAATAAGTGAGCACCACATTGCACGACATATAGAACATATACACTAGAGCAACAGATTGCATGGTAAAATTAGATATCACAATTCACTAGAATTTTTTAAGGAAAGGCAGGAGCAGCATACGCAATGGGTAAACCGATCATGCTTAACCGGCGAGCTAGCATACAGAACATGGATCCTTATAGCGAGCTAATAAGAGAAGCTACTCCTCATCGTCGGAGATATTGATGATGATTGGCTCCTTGGACATGGAAGAGGGCGAGGCCTACACATCGTGGGTGCCCTCGCCGTAGTGGTGAGTTGCCTGAGCCGCTCCGAGAACCAACCTGTTGGCTCTCAAGTTGAGGTAAGCACGTGCATGCTGAGAAAACACCTCGTAGTCTACATCAAAGGCACCGAGGGTGGCCTCGAGAAAACACCACGAACTGCCGTTTAAAGCAGCCAACCGCGTCATGGCGTCGGCATGCGAGGCATCAACGGTGGCCTCGATGGCGAAGTGCTCCTCCAAGATCCGGGGGTCGGCACGAATGGAAGCCATCGCGACCTCATCCTCGTGTGCGACCAAGATTTTCTTCTCTACTGCCAAATGCTCCCTGAGCTCCTACCTATACTGCATGCACCATGGCTTAGGGCGACGCTTATTTGGTGGAGGGGTTGGTGATTTGGGTGGAAGCTGTCGCGCTGGTGGTCGGGGCATGTGGGGTGTGGAAGGAGGAAGAGGATGGGGGTCGGGTGTCGATTGCATGCCTAGATAGACGAGGCCAAGCACCATGAAGGAGGGTCGTCAGCGAGGAGGCGGTGCTGCAAGCAAGGAGTGAAGGTTTCAACTTGGAAAGGAAGGCGGAAATAGGGGAATGTGGCTTTTGGTAAGGGGGAGGAGGCGGGGAGGTAGATATTTCAGCAGAAGCCGAAAATTTTGAATTGGTGCAGCGAAAAAACTGGCGCGTAAAGTGTCATCAGACACAGTCCCTTATTCAGAACCGTGTACGATATGTGAACATCACAAATGATTCAGGTAGCTTAACCCGTGTGTGATGATTTTGAACGTCAAAAAATTTGGTTCGAATTTCCCTGGTTACAGTGGTCATCCACATCATTGCATAATTTGGGTACACAAAGGGGACTACAACACACCCTCACTTCTCAATCGAGCAAGTTCAGGAATTTAATAGAGGTAGCTGACCTAAACATTAGTCTAACAAATTAAAGACAGTTGCTCTTAATTAAACAAAACAAAGAGTACTACTACGGCTGGTGCTCATCGATCTCCGCCGCCTCCTCCATGTCGAGCTCACGCCCAATGATGTCCTGGGGAAGGGGCTCCGTGGCATCCATCGCACCATACTCGGCAAGCATCTTGCCATCCACGTCTGCCATCTCTTTGGAAAAGGTCGCCACGAGCTAGGTGTGGGCGGCCATGATCTGGGCTTGGATGAGCTCCGTAGTGGCAAGGTATGCGACGGAGGAATGGACGGCTGCTCGAACACTCTCGGCGATTGCTAGCTCTTCGGCTGTGGGTTGCCGACCATTGTCGTAGAAGCTTCATTTGATTTGTGTAGTGTCCGCCATGAGATTGGCGTGGGCGGCCTCCATCATGGCTAAGGCCACCGCTGTGGAACGGGCAGCCATTGTGCCGCTCTTGCTAGTTGATATCCCCGAGGCAGATGTTGCTGCAGCCACCTGAGAAGCAACAGCGACCGTTTGGGCTGCCTTGGCCGCCTGGTCGCAGATTGTGGCCATGCTCATGCACCTTGTTAGCACACGCATGGCAGCTGCGGCCGCGCTCTCGCCGGAGTGGGCCGCCAAAGTTGCCCTCACGACGCGAGTCCACGTCCCCATCTTTCACCGATGACGATTGAATAGTGAAATGATATTTGGGGAGCGAGCTAGTGTGCTTGACACGCCGGCTATGGACTGTAGCCGACACACCTTCTCGCGTAAGCCATAGGCGTATTATACTCCAATGGTGCTCCAAGATATTTTGTACTGCATCTCATACGATTGGTTATAATAAACTATGTGCGATATACTTGATTTTTCATCTTGATTTGAGTTACATAATAGCATCATAGCGGCAATGGAGGGTGTTTGAATTTCTAGAACTTTTATCTATAGTCAACATGCAACTATATGTGTGTCGCAATAAATTTGGAATTATTCAGATTCCATTTGGACATTTTATACATTAAATTGTTTTCTGTAGCGACCAGACCTCAAACAGTCTGATCTCTGTGCTCCGGTGTAATCCCTGGATCAGTAATGCTGACGCCACACAGTACTCGGAGGATTTATAGCAAAGTAGCAATCACACACTTATTACATCGAGTGTCTCAAAAGAGAACTTATTACAATAAATATGGCTTAAGGCCATCTAATAACGATAACAGCGGAAGGCTTGGAAGATAAGTGAGTCCATCAACTCCAACGGCATCACTGAGTATAGAGCCACGACCTAAAAACTCCTTAATCATCGTCTGAAAAGTCTGCAACATTAACATTGCAGCCCGAAACGGGTCAGCACATGGGATATGCTGGCAATGTAACACATAGAGAGTAATGGAATGAAACAGCTATACTATATGCATATTTGGCTGGTGGAAAGCTCTATGGTTATAGTTTTTGCGTAAAGCCAAATTTTCCCTACTTCAAAGGAATAAATTTATTTAACTATCATGGTAGTTGTTAAACATTGAGAATGGTTGACAACATTCTCAATCCCAATTAAGCATCGTCATTAAACATAACCCAACAAAATTAATTTAGAGTAACATGTTGAGATTCACATGAAAATCTAGGTACTAGATACTCAAGATGTCCATAACCGGGGACACGGCTAACCATGATTAGTTTATTACAATCTGCAGAGGTTTGCGCAATTTTCCCCACAAGACTCGATCGCCTCCATTTGGTTTCTCGCACTACATGGTGTTTGAGAAGACGGATGACCGAGACATAGTCTTTCAGAAGCGCTAGCACCTTACAATCGGGTAGACCGTACCACCTACATCCCCTACATCTGCTAGTCCACCAATGTAAGAGTTCGCACAACTTAGTCAACTATGCTAGAGCCCATAATAGCTTGTGGCTGCACACGGAAGTTTCTAGTATGAATAGTCTCATGATCCCTTTGAGCCTGGGTGGCGGTCCAAAAGAAAACAGGCAAGTCCTGGAATACCCAGGTGCCTCAATCCACCCAGATGTGTGTTTAAGTTGCCACCTTAGATAAACCATTAATTAACAATCTCACATCTGTCATGGATTTCACTCACCCAATCCACGTCTACTAGCATAGCATGGCATGATAAGCAAACGTAGAAGTAACTCCCAAAGGTTTGAAAAATAAACTGGTAATAGGTACTACCTCATCTACTTGCCATCCCACAATTTAATTACATCCTAATCATGAAATGTGAGAGGTTTGATCTAATGCAATAAAACTGGGTAGTAGAAAAGGTATGATCAACGTGTTACTTGCCTTGCTGATGATCCGGGAAACCTAGCGATTCGAAGTAACAGGCGGTGCACTCCGGATACTCTATCGCAAACAAACAAACGAGCATGCAATAAGTACTCATCTAATGCACAGATAAAACTCAAATAAGAGATCTAACCAGAAGGTTCAACTTAAGAACTCCGGTTGGCAAAAAGAATCAAATCGAACGAAGCAACGAAAGTCAAACGGCGAAAGAAAACAACTTCGTTCTAGTAATCTGGATCTAGGGCAAATTTTACAGTCGCAAAATCTTGTTTAAGTTGGTTAAACGGATAGAGGGTTTCGAGACGAAGCTCTAGGCGCTTGAATCGCCTGATTCCGATAAACGAGCAAAAAGTTATACTAAAACGAAAATCGGATCAGGAATCGCGATCAGAAAAATCACGGATTTAATCCGAGAAAAAGGAAAACGACGAACGCTCGCAAAAAAACCGATAAACCGATCTATTTAAAAAAACAGAAACTAATAAACCGGCGAAAACCGACGAAAACCGATCGGTTTTTTTTAAAAATGGCACGGAAAATGAGGCAGCGGCGAACCTCGACGGCGTCTGGCGGGCGGCGCGGCGGCGGCGTCGGCACGGCGGCGCGGGGTGGCGGCGCGGCGGGGCGGCGCGTGGCGGCGGTGGCCGCGCGGGGATCGAGGGCGAGCGGGGCTGGCGGCTAGGGTTTCCTCCCGGGGGGCTGGGCCGGCTTATATTGCCTAGTCGGGCCAGAGTCCTATTAGGACACGGCCCGTTAGGTCGGTTCGTTTTTTTTAATTATTCCGCTCGAAGAAAAATAAAAAGAAATACTAAATGGACTCCAAAAGTTCCGAAATAAATTTTCACGGGCTTCTAAAATCAAGCCTCACAAGGTGAAAATTTATTTGGGACCTAAATGCAATTTTGAAAAACGCACTTTTTTCCTAAATTCAAATAAAACACCGAAAAACTCCGGAATAAAATCCTATTTGATTTTATTATTAAATCCTCAATATTTCTTTATTTTGGGAAAGTCATTTTATTCCCTCTCTGATATTTTTGTAATAGAAATAATTGATGATAAAATAAATAAAATCAAATGATCCTATTCTCAAAATTTGAGAAGACTCAAATATGAAAATAACGAAATCCCCAACTCTCTCCGTGGGTCATTGAGTTGCGTAGAATTTCTAGGATCAACCAAAATGCAAATAAAATATGAGATGCATTGATGATCTAATGTATAACATTCCAAATTGAAAATTTGGGATGTTACAAACCTACCCCCCTTAAGATGAATCTCGCCCTCGAGATTCGGGTTGGCTAGAAAATAGGTGAGGGTGGTCCTTGAACAAATCTTCCTCTCGCTCCCAGGTGGCTTCATCCTCTAAGTGGTGGCTCCACTGAACTTTGCAAAACTTGATAACCTTGCTGCGAGTAACTCGGTTGGCAAACTCAAGAATCTTGACTGGCTTCTCCTCGTAGGTCAAATCGTTATCCAACTGAATAGTTTCCAAAGGCACTGTATCTCTCAACGGTATGTCAGCCATCTCCGCGTGACACTTCTTCAGATGAGAAACGTGGAACACATCATGAACTCCTGACAATCCTTCGGGCAATTCCAGCTTGTAGGCCACTTCCCCCATACGTTCCAGAACTCGATATGGTCCTACAAATCGTGGTGCTAACTTCCCTTTAACTCCAAAACGCTTTGTTCCCCGAAGTGGAGATACTCGAAGATAAGATCTATCTCCAACTTTGTAAACTGTCTCCTTGCGTTTAGAATCTGCATAACTTTTTTGTCTGGACTGGGCTACCTTGAGCCTATCGCGAATCAATTTCACCTTCTGTTCAAACTCCTTAATCAAGTTAGGTCCAAACAACTGGCGGTCTCCAACTTCGTCCCATGACAACGGTGTCCTACACCTCCTTCCGTACAAGGCTTCGAAAGGGGCCATCTTTAAACTGGTTTGGTAACTATTGTTGTAAGAGAACTTTGCATATGGCAAATTGTCGTCCCAACTAGATCCATAATCTAGCGCACAAGCTCTCAGCATATCCTCCAAAATCTGATTTACCCTCTCGGTCTGTCCATCTGTCTGTGGATGAAAAGCTGTACTGAATTCTAGCCTGGTACCCAAAGTTTCGTGCAACTGCTTCCAGAACTTTGAGGTAAACTGGGTTCCTCTATCTGATACGATACTTCTTGGAACTCCATGCAGACATACGATCCTGGTCATGTATATCTTTGCCAACTTAGCACTGGTGTAAGTGGTCTTTACTGGGATGAAATGAGCTACTTTCGTCAATCGATCAACTACAACCCAAATTGAGTCATAGCCTGAACGAGTCCTGGGCAATCCCGTGATAAAATCCATGCCTAGCTTATCCCACTTCCATTCGGGTATCAGCAATGGTTGTAACAATCCTGCTGGCTTCTGATGCTCTGCCTTTACTCTCTGACATACATCACAAATGGCTACATACTCTGCTATATCCTTCTTCATTCCGATCCACCAGAAAATATCCTTCAAATCCAGATACATCTTGGTATTTCCTGGATGAATTGAATATGGTGAATCGTGTGCCTCTTGCAAAATCAACTTCCTGGTCTCTGGGTCGTTGGGCATGTAAACACGGTCTTCAAACCATAGGGTGTCGTGTTCATCCTCACGAAATCCTTTAGCTTTTCCTTTGCTCAGTTTCTCCTTTATAGCGGCAATCTCTTTGTCAGCTTTCTGAGCTTCTCTGATTCTATCCATCAAAGTTGACTGAATCTCCAATGCTGCTACATAGCCTCTCGGAACTATTTCCAAACATAGTTCACGAAGATTTTCTGCTAACTCCTTGGGTATTTCTCCCGTCATTAACGTATTGACATGGCTCTTACGGCTTAATGCGTCAGCTACTACATTAGCCCTTCCGGGGTGATAATGCAATTTCATATCATAATCTTTGATAAGCTCCAACCCTCTCCTTTGTCTGAGATTCAACTCCTTCTGGGTGAAAATGTACTTCAAACTCTTATGATCCGTGTACACCTCACAATGATTTCCAATGAGAAAATGTCTCCATGTTTTCAAAGCATGCACTATGGATGCTAACTCCAAATCATGCGTAGCATAATTCATCTCATGGGGCTTCAGTTGTCTTGAGGCATATGAAACAACTCTCCCTTCCTGCATAAGCACTGCTCCAAGTCCTCGACGTGAAGCATCACAGTACACCTCATAATCTTTGGTCTGGTCTGGCAAAATCAACACTGATGAGGTAACCAAACGTTTCTTCAACTCCTGGAAACTAGCCTCACACTCCTCTGTCCATATGAACTTGGTATCCTTCTTTAATAACTCTGTCATAGGCTTCGCAATCTTTGAGAAATTCTCAATAAATCTCCGGTAGTATCCTGCGAGTCCAAGAAAACTCTGGATCTCTCCAACTGTTGTTGGGGCTTCCCACTTGGTCACGGTTTCAACTTTAGCGGGATCTACTGCTATACCTTCACCAGATATAACATGTCCGAGGAATCCTACTTCCTTCAACCAAAACTCACATTTGCTGAACTTGGCATATAATTGATGTTCTCTGAGCTTTCCAAGTACCAAACGCAAATGCTCCTTATGCTCCTCTTCATTCTTCGAATAAACCAGGATATCATCAATGAACACTACGACGAACTTATCCAAAAACTCCATAAACACTTTGTTCATCATGTTCATAAAATAGGCAGGTGCGTTAGTCAGACCAAATGACATAACGGTATACTCATACAGCCCATACCTGGTGGTAAAAGCTGTCTTCGGAATATCCTGTTCTCGAATCTTCAACTGGTGGTATCCTGATCGCAGATCGATCTTGGAAAATACCTTAGCTCCTTGCAATCGATCAAACAGATCGTTGATCATTGGTAATGGGTACTTGTTCTTGATCGTTACTTCATTCAATCCTCGATAATCAACAACCATCCTTAACGATCCATCCTTCTTCTCCACTAGAAGTACTGGCGATCCCCAAGGTGAAGAACTTGGGCGAATATATCCCTTATCCAGTAACTCCTTAATCTGCTTCTTAATTTCCACCAAATCCTTTTGCTGGCATCCTATATGGTCTCTTTGATATTGGCCCTGTGCCTGGCAATAGCTCAATCAAAAACTCAATATCTCTATCCGGTGGCATGCCTGGCAACTCTTCTGGAAATACATCAGGGAAATCCCTTACCACTGGTACTTCCTCCTGCACAACTCCTGTTAGGCAATTTACTTGGGTCCTCTTTGGCACATGTCGGGATACATACTTGATCCTTCTCCCTTCTGGGGTGGTAAGCAAAATTGACTTACTAGCACATTCAATATTCCCTTCATACTTTGATAACCAATCCATGCCTAATATCACATCCAATCCTTGAGATTCCAATACTATTAGGTCTGAGGGAAAAACATAGTTACCAATCCTTAATGGTAACCGATCACACCATAGACTAGCCACATACTCTGCTCCGGGCGAGGTTACTAACATGGGTGACCTAAGGGCTTGGGTTGGTAGGTTATACTTATCCACAAATCCCCTTGAGATGTATGAATGCGATGCACCAGTATCAAAAAGAACGAGTGCAGTAAATGACTTAACCAAAAACTTACCTATTACTGCATCGGGCTGAGCTTCAACCTCCTCCACGCTAACGTGGTTCACCTGTCCCCTGTTGAAAGGGTTCGGCTTCTTCCCAGAACTTCCAATGCCATTTTGGCCTTCAGGACATTCATTGGCATAATGTCCGGTCTTCGAACACTTATAGCAAGTGACTTGGCTCAAGTCCTTCTTGGCTGGGGTTGAGGGGTTGGTGCGGTTCTGGCCGTTGCTTCCTCCATTGCCATTACCATTTTTGGTGCCATTGTGATTGTGCGAGCTACCTCCTCCATGGGTATGCTGAAAATGTCCTCCCAGTCTAGGGCTAAAACATGGCTTCTGCTGAGCTCCTGAATTGTACTTTCCTTGTCCATATTTCCTCTTGCGATTTTGAATTTGCTGTTGCTTCCCTTCAATCATAAGAGCACGATCTACCAACTCCTGGTAGTTGTTGGAGGTGGATACCATCAACTACATGCTCAACTCATCATTCAGTCCTTCCAGAAACTTCTCTTGCTTAGCTGCATCCGTAGCGACGTCATCTGGGGCATAACGTGCTAACTTACTAAATTCCTCCACATACTGGCCAACTGTCCGTCCTCCTTGGCGCAAGTTACGAAACTCACGCTTCTTCATGGCCATAGCTCCTGCTGAAACATGGGCAGTACGAAAAGCCTGCTGAAACTGGTCCCATGTGACAGTGTCGACTGGGAAAGTGGCTGTGAAATTCTCCCACCATGATGATGCGGGTCCTTCTAACTGATGTGCGGCAAACTTCACCTTCTCCGCATCTGTGCATCCTGCTGTGGTCAACTCCCTAGCTGTCTTGCGGAGCCAATCATCTGCTACTATCGGCTCGGTGCTACTGGAAAACACCGGTGGATTCAGCCTAAGGAAACGGGCTAAGTGTTCAACAGGTGGTGGTGGTGGTGGTGGGTTGTTGTTGTTGTTCCCCTGGTTCTGATTTTGGACTAGCAACTGCATCAATGTGTTCTGCTGCTGGATCAACTGGGTGAGCTCCGGTGGGAAAGCAAACCCGGGGTCACGTCTCGGAGGCATCTGTGGGTTTAGAAAAGATGAGATATAAGAATAGAGGGGGTCTAAAGAGAAAACACTACCCATATGCACATGAGGCAAAAGCAAACAATTCACTTCAATCAATCAAACAAGGGCATACAATCGATCTATCTATCGCAAAAGTGCTCGGACTACTATATTTACATGGTGGACTACTACTACTGATGAGGTGGTCTACTAGAAATATTCTTCGGTTGCAGACTCCATGATATCTGCTCCAGCTTCATCAACATAGTCATCATCGCTACTGTCTGGTTCCGAGTCGGTGCCGTCGATGATGATGTAGTCTTCCGGGCTAATCTCCTTGGGTTCTTCGTCTTCATCTACTGGTGTCGGGCCTCCCATAAATATTCCAATCTTCTTGATCAGGTCGTCATTCTTCTCCACCAATACTTCAATTTCCTCTTCATAATCTTCACGTGTAGCCTTGAGTTCTTCCTCCAGTTCCTTGATTCTAGTCTTAGCCTTCTTCAGATCTATCATGTCGGCACACATCTGGTTCTCCTGCGTCGAATGTGCTGGTTTAATTCCTGGATAAAAGCTGCAATTGATCTATCCTTCCTGGTGCTGATCATCTCCCAGTGTTCATCTCGGCGCCCACAAATCTGGTAGATAGTATCCTTGAGATCCTTGCGGTAGACTTCTCCAATGCGTCCCATGGCGATGTGAGCTGCCATGCTCTTTCCTAGACTCCAAGTTGGTGCATCAAATGAAAACTCTATGGGCTCAGTGACTGGCATGAACGTCCTTCCTGGAACTTGAACTTGAATCATCCAGCGCTCTTCTTCAGGTAAAGTGGCGTTGTAGGTTCCCGTGAAGCTTGGTACTCCTATGTTCAGGTATCTAGTGACTTCCTTCAAGTGTCGTCCAAAGGGTGTATCTTCATCCGGTTGTGTGAACTTGTTCCTTGCATCCGCCATCCTAAAGAGTAGAAAAGATGAGAAGTCAGAAGAGAAGAGAGTGAATAGTGATCTAGGTCTTTAGCTTAGTGGTCGTGTCCTACAGTCAGCGTGTGCTCTGATACCATCTCTGTAGCGACCAGACCTCAAACAGTCTGATCTCTGTGCTCCGGTGTCATCCTTGGATCAGTAATGCTGACACCACATAGTACTCGAAGGATTTATAGCAGAGTAGTAATCACACACTTATTACATTGAGTGTCTCAAAAGAGAACTTATTACAATAAATATGGCTTAAGGCCATCTAATAACGATAACAGCGGAAGGCTTGGAAGATAAGTGAGTCCATCAACTCCAACGGCATCATTGAGTATAGAGCCACAACCTAAAAACTCCTTAATCATCATCTGAAAAGTCTGCAACATTAACGTTGCAGCCCGAAATGGGTCAGCACATGGAATATGCTAGCAATGTAACACATAGAGAGTAATGGAATGAAACAGCTATACTATATGCATATTTGGCTGGTGGAAAGCTCTATGGTTACAGTTTTTGCGTAAAGCCCATTTTTCCCTACTTCAAAGGAATAAATTTATTCAACTATCATGGTAGTTGTTAAACATTGAGAATGGTTGACAGCATTCTGAATCCCAATTAAGCATCGTCATTAAACATAACCCAACAAAATTAATTTAGAGTAACATGTTGAGATTCACATGAAAATCCAGGTACTAGATACTCAAGATGTCCATAACCGGGGACACGGCTAACCATGATTAGTTTATTACACTCTGTAGAGGTTTGCGCACTTTTCCCCACAAGACTCGATCGCCTCCATTTGGTTTCTCGCATTACAAGGTGTTTGAGAAGACGGATGACTGAGACATAGTCTTTCAGAAGCGCTAGCACCTTACGATCGGGTAGACCGTACCACCTACATCTGCTAGTCTACCACTGTAAGAGTTCGCACAACTTAGTCAACTATGCTAGAGCCCATAATAGCTTGTGGCTGCACACGGAAGTTTCTAGTATGAATAGTCTCATGATCCCTTTGAGCCTGGGTGGCGGTCCAAAAGAAAACAGGCAAGTCCTGCAATACCCAGGTGCCTCAATCCACCCAGATGTGTGTTTAAGTTGCCACCTTAGATAAACCATTAATTAACAATCTCACATCTTTCATGGATTTCACTCACCCAATCCACGTCTACTAGCATAGCATGGCATGATAAGCAAACGTAGAAGTAACTCCCAAAGGTTTGAAAATAAACTGGTAATAGGTACTACCTCATCTACTTCCCATCCCACAATTTAATTAGATCCTAATCATGCAATGTGAGAGGTTTGATCTAATGCAATAAAACTAGGTAGTAGAAAAGGTATGATCAAAGTGTTACTTGCCTTGCTGATGATCCGGGAAACCTAGCGATTCGAAGTAACAGGCGGCGCACTCCGAATACTCTATCGCAAACAAACAAATGAGCATGCAATAAGTACTCATCTAATGCACAGGTAAAACTCAAATAAGAGATCTAACCAGAAGATTCAACTTAAGAACTCCGGTTGGCAAAAAGAATCAAATCGAACGAAGCAACGAAAGTCAAACGGCGAAAGAAAACAACTTCGTTCTAGTAATCTGGATCTAGGTAAAATTTTATAGTAGCAAAATCTTTTTTAAGTTGGTTAAACGGATAGAGGGTTTCAAGACAAAACTCTAGGCGCTTGAATCGCCTGATTCCGATAAACAAGCGAAAAGTTATACTAAAACGAAAATCGGATCAGGAATCGCGATCAGAAAAATCACGGATTTAATCCGAGAAAAAGGAAAACGACGAACGCTCGCAAAAAAACCGGAAAACCGATCTATTTAAAAAAACCGAAAATAATAAACCGGCGAAAACCGACGAAAATCGATCGTTTTTTTTAAAACGGCACAGAAAACGAGGCGGCGGCGAACTTCGGCGGCGGCGACGGCGTCCGTCGGGCGGCGCGGCGGCGACGTCGGCGGGGCGGCGCGGGGATCGAGGGCGGGCGGGGCTGGCGGCTAGGGTTTCCTCCCGGGGGGCTGGGCCGGCTTATATTGCCTAGTCGGGCCACAGTCCTAGTCGGACACGGCCCGTTACGTCGGTTCATTTTTTTTTAAATTATTCCGCTCGGAAGAAAAATAAAAATAAATACTAAACCGACTCCAAAAATTCCGAAATAAATTTTCACGAGCTTCTAAAATCAAGCCTCACAAGGTGAACATTTATTTGGGACCTAAATGCAATTTTGAAAAACGCACTTTTTTCCTAAATTCAAATAAAACACCGAAAAACTCTGGAATAAAATCCTATTTGATTTTATTATTAAATCCTCAATATTTCTTTATTTTGGGAAAGTCATTTTATTCCCTCTCTCGTATTTTTGTAATAGAAATAATTGCTGATAAAATAAATAAAATCAAATGATCCTATTCTCAAAATTTGAGAAGACTCAAATATGAAAATAACGAAATCCCCAACTCTCTCCGTGGGTCATTGAGTTGCGTAGAATTTCTAGGATCAATAAAAATGCAAATAAAATATGATATGCATTGATGATCTAATGTATAACATTCCAAATTGAAAATTTGGGATGTTACATTTTCTAGCCATTTCAGGTGCGCAATTCAAAATTAAACTACATGCACATGCTCCGGTGCACCAACATGGGTTGTAAAATCATATATGTGTCCATGGGTTTATGCTTATGTCTCATGCAAGAAATGGGGATGAATTTCAAACACCACGGCACCGTGGCTCTCCGGCAAACATTGAGGTACTTGCTTTTGTAATTCTAGTAAATCCAAAAACCGTATGAAATACATGAACCTTGGCATGCTATCATGGAATGGCATCAACATGCTGGGGTAAAAAATATTGTCCCATTTAGGGTAGGTTATGGTATAAGTTTCCCACAAACCAGAGCTTCTCACAAGATGCATCATGGTTTCGTTAGGCAAACATGACACCTTTGTGGACGAAACGATATTCGTCACCTCTTCTTGCTTTCAATTTTTTCCTGCTGTCAACATAGAACAACAGGAGTGTCGTGTTAAATTTTGGAATTTTTCGGGGATCATTTGGAATTTTTTATACGTTAACTGAGTTTTCTAGGCATTTATGTGTATAATTCAAAATTGAACTACCTGCACATGCTCCAGTCCATAAAAACGGGTTGCAAAATCAAATGTGTGTCCTTGGTTGCAAGCTTAGGTCACATGCAAGAAATGAGAATGATTGTGAAACACGTTGACACTGTCGCTCGGTCGCTAACATTGAGATACATGGTTTTAAAATTCTAGTAAAATTCATGAAACTTGACATGATATCATGGAACGGCATCGACATGCTGTGGTAAAAATATTGTCCCATTTGGGGCAGGTTTGGGTATAAGCTTCTCGCAAACCAGAGCTTCTCTCATAACAAGCCTGATGGTTTCGGTAGGGAGCGTGCCACCTTGGGGGACGAAACGATATATGTTGCTTCTTCATACTTTAAAAAATTGTTCTCGTGTCAACATAGAACAACAGGAGTGTTCTGTCAATTTTTGGGATTTGTCGGGGTTCGCTTGGACATTTTTATACATTAACTGAGTTTTCTATGCATTTATGTGCATAATTCAAATTTTAACTACATGCACATGCTCCAGTACATATAAATGGGTTCAAAATTGAAATTTGTGTCCTTGGTTGCGTGCTTAAGTCCCATGCAAGAAATGAGAATGAATGTCAAACACCTTGCCACCATCGCTTGACCGGTAAGATTGAGATACATGGTTTTTAAATTATAGTAAATTGAAAATGCGCCAGAAATTTATGAAACTTGACATGCTAGCATGGAACAGCATCAACATGTTGTGGTACAAATATTGTCCCATTTGGGGCAGGTTGGGGTATAAGCTTCTCACAAACTAGAGGTTCTCACAACCAGCCTCATGGTTACGGTAGGGCACGTTCACCTTTCTGGACGAAACGATATCCGTTGCCTCTTCTTGATTTCAATTTTTTTCTAGTGTCAACATAGAATAATGATACATCCATTTTGCATCATGCTTTTATATCAATATTTATTGCATTATGGGCTGTTATTACACATTATGTCACAATACTTATGCCTGTTCTCTCTTATTTTACAAGGTTTACATGAAGAGGGAGAATGTCGACAGCTGGAATTCTGGGCTGGAAAAGGAGCAAATATTAGAGACCTATTCTGCACAGCTCCAAAAGTCCTGAAACTTCACGGAAGTCATTTTTGGAATTAATAAAACATACTAGAGAAAGAATCCACCAAAGGGGGCCCACACCCTGGCCACGAGGGTGGGGGCGTGCCCCATGCCTCGTGGCCCCCCTGGTGGCCCTCTGATGCACATCTTCTTCTATATGAGGTCTTTCATCCGAGAAAAAATCATAAGCAAGCTTCCTGGAAGAAACTCCGCCGCCACGAGGTAGAACCTTCGCGGAACCAATCTAGGGCTCTAGTAGAGCTGTTCTGCCGGGGAAACTTCCCTCGGGGAGGGGGAAATCATCATGATCATCATCGGCAATGATCCTCTCATCGGGAGGGGGTCAATCTCCATCAACATCTTCACTATCACCATCTCATCTCAAACCCTAGTTCATCTCTTGTATCCAATCTTTGTAACCAAACCTCAGATTGGTACCTGTGGGTTTCTAGTAGTGTTGATTACTCCTTGTAGTTGATGCTAGTTGGTTTACATGGTCGAAGATCATATGTTCAGATCAATTATGCATATTAATACCCCTCTGATTATGAACATGAATATGCTTTGTGAGTAGTTACGTTTGTTCCTGAGGACATGGGAGAAGTCTTGCTATAAGTAGTCATGTGAATTTGGTATTCGTTCGATATTTTGATGAGATGTATGTTGTCATCCCTCTAGTGGTGTCATGAGAACGTCAACTAAATGACACTTCACCATTGTTTGGGCCTAGAGGGAGGCATTGGGAAGTAATAAGTAGATGATGGGTTGCTAGAGTGAAACAAGCTTAAACCCTAGCTAATGTGTTGCTTCGTAAGGGGCTGATTTGGATCCATATGTTTCATGCTATGGTTAGGTTTACCTTAATACTTCTGTTGTAGTTGCGGATGCTTGCAATAGGGGTTAATCATAAGTGGGATGCTTGTCCAAGTAAGGGCAGTACCCAAGCACCGGTCCACCCACATATCAAATTATCAAAGTACCGAACGTGAATCATATGAACGTGATGAAAACTAGCTTGACGATAATTCCCATGTGTCCTCGGGAGCGCTTTCATTCTTATAAGAGTTTGTCCAGGCTTGTCCTTTGCTACAAAAAGGATTGGGCCATCTTGCTGCACTTATTTACTTTTATTACTTGCTACTCGTTACAAATTACCTTATCACAAAACTATCTGTTACCGATAATTTCAGTGCTTGAAGAGAATACCTTACTGAAAACTGCTTATCATTTCCTTCTACTCCTCGTTGGGTTCGGCACTCTTACTTATCGAAAAGGCTGCGATAGATCCCCTACACTTGTGGGTCATCAAGACTCTTTTCTAGCGCCGTTGTCGGGGAGTGAAGCGCCTTTGTTAGGTGGAATTTGTTAAGGAATAATTTATATAGTGTGCTGAAATTTACCGTCACTTGTTACTATGGAACATAATCCTTTGAGGGGCTTGTTTGGGGTATCTTCACCCCGACCAGTAGAGCAAAGAGTTTCTCCTCAACCTACTGAACCTATTGAAAATGTTTACTTCTAAATTCCTTCGGGTATGATAGAGAAACTGCTAGCTAATCCTTTTGCAGGAGATGGAACATTGCATCGCGATTTACACTTAATCTATGTGGATGAAGTTTGTGGATTATTTAAGCTTGCAGGTATGCCCGATGATGTTATCAAGAAGAAGGTCTTCCCTTTATCTTTGAAGGGAGAGGCATTGACATGCTATAGGCTATGTGATGATATGGGTTCATGGAACTACCAACGATTGAAATTGGAATTTCATCAAAAGTTTTATCCTATGCATCTTGTTCATCGTGATCGTAATTATATATATAATTTTTGGCCTCGCGAAGGAGAAAGCATCGCTCAAGCTTGGGGGAGGCTTAAGTGAATGTTATATTCATGCCCCAATCATGACCTGTCAAGAGAAATGATTATTCAAAAAATTTATGCTCGGCTTTCTCTCAGTAATCGCTCCATGCTCGATACTTCTTGTACTGGATCTTTTATGATGAAGACTATTGAATTCAAATGGGATTTATTGGAAAGAATTAAACACAACTCTGAAGATTGGGACCTCGATGAAGGTAAGGAGCCAGGTATAACACCTAAGTTTGATTGTGTTAAATCTTTTATGGATACCGATGCTTTCTGTGAATTTAGCACTAAATATGGACTTGACTCTGAGATAGTAGCTTCTTTCTGTGAATACTTTGCTACT
Source organism: Triticum aestivum (assembly GCF_018294505.1). Classification (NCBI taxonomy): domain Eukaryota; kingdom Viridiplantae; phylum Streptophyta; class Magnoliopsida; order Poales; family Poaceae; genus Triticum; species Triticum aestivum. The sequence goes on from NC_057806.1 coordinate 167,464,033, forward strand.
CATGTTGATCTCCCAAAGGAGAAGTGGTTTAAATATAATCCCCCCACTGAAGTAAAAGTAATTGCACCTATTAAATTTTTTAAAAAATACTATCACCTATAATGATCATGTTGTCCCTGCTGCTTATATTGAGAAGCCACCTTTTCCTGTTAGAATAAAGGATCATGCTAAAGCTTCAATTGTAGTCAACAAAAGTAATATTAGGACACACGAACACCTTGAGCAAATTAAAGTTGAACCTAGTATTGCTATGGTTAAAGATCTCTTGGCCGATAAGATTGATGGGCATGTTATTTACTTCTGCAATGAAGCTGCTAGAATTGCTAGACCTGATGCTAGAAATAAACATAGACTTGTTGTAGGCATGCCTGTTATTTCTGTTAAAATAGGAGATCATTGTTATCATGGCTTATGTGATACAGGTGCTAGTGCAAGTGCAATACCTCATTCCTTATACAAAGAAATTATGCATGGTATTGCACCTGCTAAGATAGAAGAGATAGATGTTACAATTAAGCTTGCCAATAGAGATACTATTTCACCAGTTGGGATTGTTGGAGATGTCGAAGTCTTGTGTGGTAAAGTTAAATATCCTGCTGATTTCTTGTTCTTGGTTCCCCACAAGATGACTTTTGTCCCATTATATTTGGTAGACCCTTCTTGAATACTGTTAATGCTAAGATAGATTGCAATAAAGATATTGTTTTTGTTGGTTTAGGGGATATGTATCATGAGTTTAATTTTGCTAAATTTAGTAGACAATCCCGTGATGATAAATTGCCTAGTAAAGATGAAATTATTGGTCTTCCTTCTATTGCCATGCCTCCTAATGATCCTTTAGAACAATATTTTCTAGACCACGAAAATGATATGTATATGAATGAAAGAAGGGAAATAGACGAAGTATTCTTTAAATAGGGACCTATTTTGAAACACAACTTGCCTATTGAAATCCTAGGGGATCCACCTCCACCCAAGGGTGATCCCGTGTTTGAGCTTAAACCATTGACCGATACTCTTAAATATGTTTATCTTGATGAAAATAAGATATATCCTGTTATTATTAGTGCTAACCTTTTAGAGCATCAAGAAGAGAAATAATTGAAAACTCTGAAGATGCACCGTGCTGCTATTGGATATACTCTTGATGATCTTAAGGGCATTAGTCCCACTCTTTGTCAACACGAAATAAATTTGGAGAAAGACGCCAAACCTATTATTGGTCACCAAAGACGGCTAAATCCTAAGATGAAAGAAGTGGTAAGAAAGGAAATATTAAAGCTCCTTGAAGCAGATATAATTTATCCCATTGCTGATAGTCAGTGGGTAAGCCATGTCCATTGTGTCCCTAAGAAGGGAGGTATTACTGTTGTTCCTAATGATAAAGATGAATTGATTCCGCAAAGAATTATTATAGGTTATAGGATGGTGATTGATTTCCGCAAATTAAATAAAGCCACTAAAAAGGATAATTACTCTTTACCTTTCACTGATCAAATGCTAGAAAGATTATCCAAACATACACATTTTTGCTTTCTAGATGGTTACTCTGGTTTCTTTCAAATACCTGTGTCAGTTGATGATCAAGAAAAGACTACTTTTACTTGCCCTTTTGGTACCTTTCCTTATAGAAGTATGCCTTTTGGTTTATGTAATGCACATGCTACCTTTCAAAGATGCATGATGGCTATATACTCTGACTTTTGTAAAAAGATTTTTGATGTTTTCATGGATGATTTCTCTGTTTATGGATCCTCTTTTGATGATTGCTTGAGCAACCTTGATCGAGTTTTGCAGAGATGTGAAGAAACTAACCTTGTCTTGAGTTGGGAGATGTGCCACTTTATGGTTAATGAAGGTATTGTCTTGGGGCATAAAATTTCTGAAAGAGGTATTGAAGTTGACAAAGCTAAAGTTGATGCTATAGAAAAGATGCCGTGTCCCGGGGACATCAAAGTTATAAGAAGTTTCCTTGGACATGCCGGTTTTTATAGGAGGTTCATTAAGGACTTCTCAAAAATTTCCTGGCCTTTGACTAACCTATTACAAAAAGATATTCCATTTGTCTTTGATGATGATTGTGTAGAAGCATTTGAAATACTTAAGAAAGCCTTGATTTCTGCACCTATTGTTCAGCCACCTGATTGGAATTTACCCTTTGAAATCACGTGTGATGCTAGTGACTATGTTGTAGGTGTTGTTCTGGGACAAAGAGTTGATAAAAAATTAAATGTTATTCAATATGCTAGTAAAAATCTAGATAATGCCCAGAGAAATTACGCTACTACTGAAAAGGAATTCTTAGCCGTTGTATTTGCTTGTGATAAGTTCAGAGCTTACATTGTTGATTCTTAAGTAACTATTCACACTGATCATGTTGCTACTAAATATCTTATGGAAAAGAAAGATGCTAAACCTACACTTATTAGATGGGTTCTCCTGCTACAAGAATTTGATTTGCATATTATTGATAGAAAGGGAGCTGAGAATCACATTGCAGACAACTTGTCTACGTTAGAGAATGTTCTTGATGAGCCACTACCTATTGATGATAGCTTTCCCAATGAACAATTAGCTATCATAAATTCCTCTCGTACTGCTCCATGGTATGCTGATTATGCTAATTATATTGTTGCTAAATTTATACCACCTAGTTTCACATATCAGCAAAAGAAAAAGTTCTTCTATGATTTAAGACACTACTTCTGGGATGACCCACATCTTTATAAAGAAGGAGTAGATGGTGTTATTAGACGTTGTGTAACTGAGCATGAATAGGAACAGATCCTACGCAAGTGTCACTCTGAGGCTTATGGAGGACACCATGCTGGAGATAGAACTGCACATAAGGTATTGCAATCCGGTTTTTATTGGCCTACTCTCTTCAAGGATGCCCGTAAATTTATTTTGTCTTGTGATGAATGTCAAAGAATTGGTAATATTAGTAGATGTCAAGCAATGCCTATGAATTATTCACTTGTTATTGAACCATTTGATGTTTGGGGCTTTTATTATATGGGACCTTTTCCTTCCTCTAATGGGTATATACATATTTTAGCTATTGTTGATTACGTTACTAAGTGGGTAGAAGTTATTCCAACTAGTAGTGCTGATCATAACACCTCTATTAAGATGCTTAAGAAGTTATTTTTCCGAGGTTTGGAGTCCCTAGATACTTAATGACTGATGGTGGTTCACATTTTATTCATGGTGCTTTTCGTAAAATGCTTGCTAAGTATGACGTTAATCATAGAATTGCATCTCCATATCATCCACAGTATAGTGGTCAAGTAGAATTGAGTAACAGGGAGCTCAAATTAATTTTGCAAAAGACTGTTGATAGATCTAGAAAGAATTGGTCCAAGAAACTTGATGATGCATTATGGGCTTATAGAACTGCATACAAAAATCCTATGGGTATGTCTCCGTATAAAATGGTTTATGGTAAAGCATGTCACTTACCTCTTAAACTAGAACATAAGGAATATTGGGCCATTAAAGAGCTCAACTGTGACTTCAAACTTGCCGGTGAGAAGAGGCTTTTTGACATCAGCTCACTTGATGAATGGAGAACCCAGGCCTATGAAAATGCCAAACTGTTTAAAGAAAAAGTTAAAAGATGGCATGACAAAAGGATACAAAAGCATGAGTTTAATGTAGGTGATTATGTATGGCTATACAACTCTCTTTTAAGATTTTTTTGCAGGAAAATTCCTCTCAAAATGGGAAGGTCCTTACATCATCGAGGAGGTCTATCGTTCCAGTGCCTTAAAAATCAACAACTTCGAAAGCCCAAATCCGAGGGTGGTGAACGGGCAAAGAATCAAACATTATATCTCCTATAAATGTTGAAACTAATGTTATTGAAACCGTAACCCCGGAGGAATACATAAGGGGCACTTTCTAGAACGTTTCAGACTCCGAAAAGGAATAGGTACATGGTACGGTAAGTAAACCAACTCCAAAACAGTTCTAATGGCACATTTTCTCCGTTTTGGAATATTTAAGAAAATAGGAAAATAAGAAGTAGTTTGGGAAGGACACGAGGCATCCACGAGGGTGGTGGGCGTGCCCCCTGCCTCATGGGCACCTCGTGTGCTCTCCGGACTCCGTTTTCTTGCACGATACTTCTTTTAGTCGGTAAAAATTCATTATATAATATCTCAAAGGTTTTGACCACCGTATCACGCAAATATTCGCTGTCTTTGTTTCGAGCTATTTTTCTGACAGATCTAGATCCCCATGGTGTCTTCAAGTGCCCCAAGGACAAGTTCTTCGAGAAGATCATCAACCCCTACCTTGCGGAGGTGCTGCAACACCCTCAAACCATTGAGATGCGTGAGGGGTTGCTGCATATCCGTGATGTTGAGGAACCAAGGAGGACCGGAAGCATGGAGACAATGCTTGAGGCATTGGAGCAACAAGTTTTCAAGTGCCAGGAGATGGTGGAACGTGGACTCGACACCAACCATATAATGATCGTGGATTTCACCAACAACCACAAGCTGGATGACAAGAACATTGGGGAGGCCATCTTCAAGCTTCACGAGAAAATCGAGCGCCTCCAAGCCCAGAACTATGACCTACAAAACCAAAACAGTGAGTACGAATATAGATTCAAGAGGATGAGTTTGGCTGCAGATTTGAGGATCCCGGGGACTCGATCATCCTTCTATGACGCTGAGCCTATGCCCTGGAACATGGACGACAAGCCTACATCATCAACAACTCGTTCATCACCACCTCCGAGGAAGGAAACATAAACACATGGGTATGGGCACTCCCCTTGGCAACTACCAAGCTTGGGGGAGTGCCCCGGTATCGTATCACCATCACTTCTATCTTCACTGTTTTTCTTAGTTCGATCCTTTTGATAATATCTTGATCTAATAGAATAAAGTTTTAGTATGATCTAGTTGTGAGTTTTGCTTTATGATCTTCCAATGTAATCGAGTCCATGAGCTATATATAATAAAGATTAGTGTTGAGTCAAGGGCTTGATTATTTTGCTATGATCTTGAGGGAATAGAATAAAAGAGAAGAAATAAAAAGAAATAAAGAGATCATATGGATGTTATGGAGAGTAGTGACTTCACATATAAAGAGTATGATGAATAAAAGTTGTTGAGAGTTGACAAACATAGTTTTGGTCATCGTTGCAATCAATAGGAAGTAATAAGGAAAGAGAGGTTCACATATAAATATCCTATCTTGGACATCTTTTATAATTGTGAGCACTCATTAAAGTATGATATGCTAAAGAGTTCACATTGGACAAGGAAGACAACGTAATGGGTTATGTTTTCTTACATTTGAGATAAATTATATTGTCATGGATCATCCAACATGTTGAGCCTACATTTCCCTCTCTTGCTTGCCAATTTCTTTGCACCAAGTAGAGATACTACTTGTGCTTCCAAATATCCCTAAACCCAGTTTTGCCATGAGAGTCCACCATATCTACCTATGGATTGAGTAAGATCCATCAAGTATGTTGTCATCGGTGCACGTAATAAAAATTGCTCTCTAAATATGTATGATCTATTAATGTGGAGAAAATAAGCTTTATACGATCTTGTGATATGGAAGAAATAAAAGCGATGGACTACATAATAAAGGTGCATATCACAAGTGGCAATATAAAGTGACATTCTTTTGCATTAATATTTTGTCGATTCAACCATAAAAGCGCATGACAACCTTTGCTTCCCTCTGCGAAGGGCCTATCTTTTACTTTTATCTTCTACCGTATATAAGAGTCATGGTGATATTCACCTTTCCTTTTTACATTTTATCCTTTGGCAAGCACAATGTGTTGGAAAGATCCTGATAAATATATCTAATTGGATGTGAGTTTTCATGAACTATTACTGTTGACATTACCCTTGAGGTAAAAAATTGGGAGGCAAAACTATAAGCCCATATCTTTCTCAGTGTCCGATGAAAACTTCATACCCATAAATATTGCGTGAGTGTTAGCAATTGTGAAAGACTAAATGATAGTTGAGTATGTGGACTTGCTAAAAAGCTCTCATATTGACTCTTTCCTATGTTATGATAAATTGCAATTGCCTGAATGAATGATATTAGAGTTTGTTGGTTCTCAATGAAGTTTATGATTCATACTTGAAATTGTGATTGAATTGCCACTTTAGCATAAGAGATCGTATGAAAATATATATATATATATATATATATATATGTGTGTGTGTGTGTGTGTGTGTGTGTGTGTGTGTTGCTGTTCTAAGAATGATCATGATGCACTCATGTCTGTATTTTATTTTATCGACACCTCTATCTCTAAACATGTGGACATATTTTTCGATATCGGCTTTCTCTTGAGGACAAGCGAGGTCTAAGCTTGGGGGAGTTGATACGTCCATTTTGCATCATGCTTTTATATCGATATTTATTGCATTATGGGCTGTTATTACACATTATGTCACAATACTTATGCCTGTTCTATCTTATTTTACAAGGTTTACATGAAGATGGAGAATGCCGGCAGCTGGAATTCTGGGCTGGAAAAGGAGCAAATATTAGAGACCTATTCTGCACAGCTCCAAAAGTCCTGAAACTTCACGGAAGTCATTTTTGGAATTAATAAAAAATACTAGAGAAAGAATCCACCAGAGGGGGCCCACATCCTGCCCACGAGGGTGGGGGCGCGCCTTACCCCCCCTGGGCGCGTCCCCCTGCCTCGTGGGCCCCCTGGTGGCTCTCTGATGCCCATCTTCTTCTATATGAGGTCTTTCGTCCGAGAAAAAATCATAAGCAATCTTTCGGGAAGAAACTCCGCCGCCACGAGGCGGAACTAATCTAGGGCTCCGACCAAGCTGTTCTCCCGGGGAAACTTCCCTCTGGGAGGGGGAAATCATCATCATCGTCATCACCAACGATCCTCTCATCGGGAGGGGGTAAATCTCCATGAACATCTTCACCAGCATCATCTCATCTCAAACCCTAGCTCATCTCTTGTATCCAATCTTTGTATCCAAACCTCAGATTGGTACCTATGGGTTGCTAGTAGTGTTGATTACTCCTTGTAGTTGATGCTAGTTGGTTTACTTGGTGGAAGATCATATGTTCAGATCAATTATGCATATTAATACCCCTCTGATTATGAACATGAATATGCTTTGTGAGTAGTTACGTTTGTTCCTGAGGACATGGGAGAAGTCTTGCTATAAGTAGTCATGTGAATTTGCTATTCATTCGATATTTTGATGAGATGTATGTAGTCATCCCTCTAGTGGTGTCATGTGAACGTCGACTAAATGACACTTCACCATTGTTTGGGCCTAGAGGGAGGCATTGGGAAGTAATAAGTAGATGATGGGTTGCCAGAGTGATAGAAGCTTAAACCCTAGTTTATGCGTTGCTTCATAAGGGGCTGATTTGGATCCATATGTTTCATGCTATGGTTAGGTTTACCTTAATACTTCTGTTGTAGTTGCGGATGCTTGCAATAGGGTTTAATCATAAGTCGGATGCTTGTCCAATTAAGGGAAGCACCCAAGCACTGGTCCACCCACATATCAAATTATCAAAGTACTGAACGCGAATCATATGAACGTGATGAAAACTAGCTTGACGATAATTCCCATGTGTCCTCGGGAGTGCTTTCCTTCATATAAGAGGTTGTCCAGGCTTGTCCTTTGCTACAAAAAGGATTGGGCCATCTTGCTGCATGTTATTTACTTTTATTAGTTGCTACTCGTTACAAATTACCTTATCACAAAACTATTTGTTACCGATAATTTCCGTGCTTGTAGAGAATACCTTACTGAAAACTGCTTATCATTTCCCTCTGCTCCTCGTTGGGTTTGGCACTCTTACTTATCGAAAAGGCTACGATAGATCCCCTACACTTGTGGGTCATCAAATAACATGAGTGTTGTGTTAATTTTAGGATTTTTGGGGGGATTTGTTTGGACATTTTTATACATTAACTGAGTTTTATATGCATTTATGTGCATAATTCAAATTTGAACTACAGGCACATGCTCCAGTGCATGTATGTTTGAAAAATCAAATATGTGCCCTTGGCTGCATGCTTAGGTCCCATGCAAGAAATGGGAATGAATGTCAAACACCTTGCCACCATTGCTTAGCCACAAACATTGAGATACATGGTTTTTAAATTCTAGTAAATCGAAAACTCGTGTGAAGTTCATGAAACTTGACATGCTATCATGGAGCGGCATCAACATGTTGTGGTAAAAAAATCCCATTTGGGGTAGATTTGGGTATAAGGTTCTCGCAAACTAGAGTTGCTCACAACAAGCCTGATGGTTTCGGTAGGGAACATGCCTCCTTTGGGGACATCCGTTGCCTCTTCTTGCTTTCGAATTTTTTCTAGTGTCAACATAGAATGACATTAGTGTTGTGTCTATTTTTTGGATTTTACAGGGTTCGCTTGGAAATTTTTATACATTAACTGGGTTTTGTAGGTATTTTATGTGCATAATTCAAATTTGAACTACATGCACATGCTCTAGTGTAGAAAAATGGGTTGACATATGAAGTATGTGTCCTTGGGTGCATGCTTAAGTCCCATGCAAGAAATGTGAATGAATTTCAAACACCAGGGCATTGTTGATTATCAGCAAAACATTGAGATACTTTGTTTTTAAATTCTAGTAAATCCAAAACTCGTCTAAAATTCATGAAACTTGGCATTCTATCATGGAATAGCACCCGACATGTTGTGGTATTTTTCATGTTCATTTGAGAGAAGGCGCACTTGAATAACAGCCAACAAAGGCATTCTGAAAAAATAGCTACCACTTTAACATCCCAAATGTTTGTATAATTTAAATCATGTGCATTCTGTTAACCATTCATGTGACGCCACGTGTCTGGATTTTAATGGCTATAGGAGGTGCCGTGCGGACGGCTGCTTGACAGAATGGGAGGAGTGCGAGTGCATTCCAATGCGTAGGCTGACCGAGAGGCGTGCAAGTTATCCTTCAATGCTCAGGCTCACCGGGAAAAGCTGTACGTTGCGTAGGCTCACTGGGAAGCGAGCCCTTTAACTTCCATGGCCGCCCGCCTTGCTCGCATCCTCTCCATTAATGGCAGCCAAGCCGCTATTTAATATGGGCGGCCTTACTGTTTGCCTCCCATTCCCCTCCCCCCCCGCAGACCTCCACCAATGCCATGGTGCAGAAGGATCATCTGCCACTAGTCTTCAAGTTTGGTGAAGTCGACTCTGAGCCGGAGGAGATAGAAAATAAGGAGGAATGGGTCCTCATGGACATGGCCCTGAACGAGCTAGCCACGACGGTTGCTGCCCCCGCGCCTGTCCCAGCAACCATCCCCGCGCCAGCGACCATCCCCGTAGCATTGACGGGCTGGTCATCGAGCACTATCGCAGAGCTGGAAGCCGCAGGCGTCGGCAAGGTCTCCACAGACCCGCACGAGCTCGTGTACATGCCAGCGCCAACACTCGTGCCCGCCCCTCCACCCACCACGATGCTGGTCCCTGTACGTGTTCATGCACCCACCACGCCCGTGCACGTGCATGCGCACCCCTCAGCGGCATGGGACGCCGCCGTCGACCGCTAGTAGCACTGCCAGTTGTCGTCCTTCCGCGCCCTGCCCATCGATCGCGCGATGACATGATGTTTGATTTCCATGTGAAGAACATTTTTTGCTGCCTTGAAGACCTCAAAAACGACGTCCCAGATGACGACAACGACAACGCCGGCGCGGCACACCGCCTCCACCACCGCCGGACATATTTGTTTTGGTTTAATACTGTTTCTCGATCATATGAATTAAATTCGCAGTGTGACAAACTGAAAGATATGGTTTGAACAAATTGTGTTTTTCTCTCTTAATGTACAGACTTATCAGACAATTTTATTTTGATAAAAAAGTCAATGGTTTTTAAATATAAAACACTCATCGCAAATGTTTTAGTTAGAACACTCGTATGCAAACCGATACCTTCCCTAGGAAGCCAAGGGAAAATGTGCCGAGCAGGACTTGTGCAGCTCTTGATCGCAAACGTTTTAGATAGAACACCCGTATGCAAAGTGAGAGCTATGGTCTTCCACCATAAGTTCAAAAATTCACAGCGCAGGATTTGTGCATCTCTTCAATGCAAACGGTTCCGACTGAATATGGTATGCAAAGCCAGACTTCGGCGCTCAGCCAAGAGAAAATGTACCAACAGGATTTGAACATCCCTTCAACGCAAACGGTTGTTTTGGATGACCCGTGTGCAACCACGTACAGACAATTTGGTAAGATTAGCATTTGTCATATAGGGTATATTGCCATTTGTCAAACTTGAAAGATTGAGATTTGTTGATCTAGTAACACTGTGATACGTCTTTGTCGTATATACTTTTCCTAACGCTTTTCCTCTTATTTTGGACTCTAATTTGCATGATTTGAATGAAACTAACCCGGACTGGCGCTATTTTCAGCAGAACTACCATGGTGTTGTTTTTGTGCAGAAATAGAAGTTCTTGGATTGGAACAAAACTTTGCGAGGAATTTTTATACAAACAAACATAATTTCTAGAGCCAAGAACCACCAAAGGGGGGCACCTGGGTGGGCACAACCCACCAGGGCGCCCCCCCCTCCAGGCATGCCCAGGTGGGTTGTCCCCTCCTGGTGGCCCCGCGGACTCCAACCCTGATACTATAAAATCACATATTTCTAGAAAAAATCACGGAGAAAGAATTATCCCATTTCACAAGACGGAGCCACCGCCACCTCCTGTTCTTCATCGGGAGGCCAGATCTGGAGTCCGTTTGGGGCTCCGGAGAGGGGGATCTTTGATCTTTGTCAGCACCAACCCTTCTCCATCGCCAATCCCATGATGCTCCCCACCGGGAGTGAGTAATTCCTTCGTAGGCTCACTGGTCGGTGAGAAGTTGGATGAGATTCATCATGTAATCGAGTTAGTTTTGTTAGGGCTTGATCCCTAGTATCCATTATGTTTTGAGATTGATGTTGTTATGAGTTTTTGATGCTTAATGCTTGTCACTATGGGCCCGGGTGCCATGATTTCAGATCTGAACCGTATATGTTTTCACCATTGTATCTATGTTCTATATCCGATCTTGCAAGTTATAGTCACCTACTATGTGTTATGATCCGGCAACCCCGGAGTGACAATAGTCAGGACACTTCCTGGTGATGACCGTAGTTTGATGAGTTCATGTATTCACCGTGTGTTAATGCTTTGTTCCAGTTCTCTATTAAAAGGAGACCTTAATATCTCTTAGTTTCCAATAGGACCCCACTGCCACGGAAGGGTAGGACAAAAGATGTCATGCAACTTCTTTCCATAAGCACATATGACTATTTACGGAATACATGCCTACATTATATTTATGAACTGGAGCTAGTGTTGTATCGCCCTAGGTTGCCCTAGGTTATGACCGTTATATGATGAATCATCCAACAAATCCACTGATCCAATGCATGCGAATTTCTCTCTTATTTTTTTGCTAAGCTACTATTGCTATTGTTACTGTTGCACTTGCTACAAAATAATTGCTATCATTGTTACAGTTATTATTGGTGTTGCTACTACTATCAAAACTATAATACTACTTTGCTACTGATCACTTTGCTGTAGATAATTAATCTCCAAGTGTGGTTGAACTGACAGCTCAACTGCTAACACTTAAAAATATTCTTTGGCTCCCCTTGTGTCGAATCGGTAATTTTGGGCTGAATACTCTACCCTCGAAAACTGTTGTGATCCCGTATACTTGTGGGTTATCAAGACCTTTTTCTGGCGTCGTTGCCGGGGAGCATAGCTATATTTGTGGGGTCAGTTGGGATTATTACCAAATTATCAATATGAAGAATCTGAAGGACGCTAAGACTAATATTTTTCCCTCCAAGACGAGGGGAGGTAAGGACTTGCCATCTAGCTCTGCACTTGATTCACCTTCTGTTATAAGTAAACTTGCAACACCACCACATGCTATTAATCCTGATATGTCACAAGATATTGATGATGCTACTTTTTTATGAATGATATTTATGATGATGCTAGTACCTTGCTTGATGATAATGTACCACTAGGTGAATTTCTTGATGAACAACTTGCTAGAACTAAAGCTTTTGAGAATGCTGAAACTGATGAAGAGCTTGAAACTAAAAATCTTGAAACACCTATTAGAACTAGTTCTCCTAGATATGAATTGCCTAAGATAGCGGAAGGTTATGTTATGGATGAGGAGACAACTAGAGAAATTCTTACTTGTAAGGATAGAGATGATCTGGAAAAATTATTATGCAAGTATAAAGAAAAGACTTTGAATGCTAAAATGAAATGTGATCCTCAGTTTGCTAATTCACCTATCTGTGTTGATGATAAGGATTATGAATTCTCTGTCAACCCAGAGTTAATTACTTTGATTGAATTTGATCCTTTCCATGGTTATGAAACTGAAACTATTGTGGCACATCTTACTAAGTTGAATGACATAACCACTCTTTTCGCTCATTGTTGGGGATATAGCTATCAGTTATGACCCGCCCAGGAGGGGCCGGGTCAAGACCCAATGGCGGGTCATAAAGGAAGCCCAGTAAACACTCAAGGCGATAGTTTGTTAAATCTTATAGAAGGCCTAAAGGCCTAGAGGCGGCTTAAGCCCAATATTGTAAACCGCCGTATGTAAAGAAAGACTTATAAAGAAAGGCATGTAAAAGAAGTCACCAAGCCGGACTCGATTTATGAGCCGGCAGGGACTCTGTAGGCCACCAGGCGTCAACTTGTGTATATAAGGGGACGACCCGGTGGAGGCTTAGGGCAAGAAACAGGAGATCGATAACCAAGCCGGCGAACTAGCCTCTTGGTGATCGAAACCTCAGCAATACCAACAAAACTAGACGTAGGCTTTTACCTTCATCGTAAGGGGCCGAACTAGTATAAAACCTCTCGTCTCCTTTATCCCGATAACCCCTTTAAGCTTCCTAGTTGCGATGGCCCTACGACTAAGTCCTTTTGCTAGGACATCTGCCGTGACAATTTCACGACAGTTGGCGCCCACCATGGGGCCAGCGCATAGTAGATTTGAGTTTTTGAAGGGCAACTTCGAAGGGCTCAAGGGATACGCTGTAGGCCGGTGACCAAGAGTCATCGCTGCAGCTCTACATCGATGACGAACGCTGGGGCCCCGAGGCCGGCTCAATTGAGTATGGGTACTAGGTCCCCTTCGGCGGAATTCATGTCTTCATCAGCCGGATTGTTGAGTCGGGCCCTGTGCCGGACGTTCACACCAACCTCATCGAAACAGCTCAGCGCACGAGGTCCACCCGTGTTCAATCTGTCGTGAAGCATGCTTTTGTGGGTTGCATCCACGGCAGCGAATACTCTAGAGAATCGGTGGATGGCGGTGAGACGGCTGTCTGTTCTGACACCACATCATCAACGGGAGAGACGGACTCTTTGTATCAGCTGCAGGATGGCATGCTCGGGAGATGTTCCGATGGCAGCAATATTCCGGACCCCCTTGAGCTACCGAATTGGGCCGGAGTCTTCATGGCAGGAACACAGCCGGGGCAAAACTCCACAGCAGCGGCAGTAACAACCACCAGGTCGGCCATAGCCGGGTCAGGAGACCCTGCGCACCCCCGGCTCAGATTGTGATGGACCTCATGGATAAATTGACGACCCTATTGACTGCCGTGGTAGAGCTGGTGAATCAAGATCAGCATGACGCAGAGGTGGCACATGTACGTGAGGATATGGTACAAGCTAAAGAAAATTTAGCAGCAGAGGAGGTCAGGACAGCTGCGGAGTGGGCGTCTTTGGACGCTCGTGCTCAACAGCTTCAGGCAGAGACTTTCCGGCTCTTGGTGGATCTGAACGCATCAAACGAGGTCATGAGAAGAAGGCATCAGAAAACTCAGTCACGTCTACCTCTGATGCTCGATCCTAGGAACCTTTTTCATACGCCCGGAGCCGAGGCAAGTAACCCGCTATTGTCAAATCGGATCACGGCACCCGGGGCACCGGTTCAGCTGCGCGCCATGGAACCGCCTCGTATACATACCACTCCGCCTCATTATGTACCAACACCGCCGGGTCACTTCTCCAATCCCTTGGAAAACCTCATTGAAGCTTCGGCTCGTTTGGCAGCTCTCCCGATGGAGGGCGACTCTCCGGCGGCAATGGAAACACGAAGGGTGAGAGAACTTCTTCAAACAGCTCTGGCGCAGCAGGATGCGTACTCTTACAGTCGAGACAGGATCCATTCAACCCCTTGCCCGAGCCGGAGCCCAAGCTACAGTAGGCGTATGGATTGAGCCGACATGTCAAGCAATGTTCAACACCGCCGGCCGCACAGGCATGAGCCGGGACAGGCTGGAGCCTTTAACTTGGTGGATCAGGAGAGGATCCGACAAGAGGCTGAGCAAGCGGTTCAACTGGCGGCGGAACAGGCGGCTCATCAAACGTTTCCGGCTTATCCAGCAACCTCGGTTGAGGCAGGAGTGGCCACAAGAACCGAGGTGTTCCTTGCCTGGTTCCGGCCATACGTAATGAGCGTTTGCCAAAGTATTTCAAGGGGCCTCATAAAGTGCCTAATTACACGGCCGATTTACAGCCTAGGGCCTGGATTGAAAGTTATGAGATGGCCATGGAGCTGTTGGAGGTCATCGACACGGCAATGGCTAAATATTTCACCATGATGTTGGATGGAATGGCTCGTACTTGGCTAAAAGGGTTGCACCCCAATTCCATCAGCTCATGGGTGGAGTTAAAAGCCCGGTTCATTCAGAACTTCAAGGACACATGCAAACAACCTATGTCAATCGTGGACCTGACCAATTGTAAGCAAGAGGAAGGTGAGTCCACAACCCATTGGGTGCGCCGGGTCAAGGAGATAATTCATTCATTTGATAAGATGGACGCCGGCTCGGCGGTCTTAATGTTGGAGAAAAATTGCCGTTTTGAACCTCTGAAGCAGAAGCTGGGGCGGCTTAAACATGACTGCAATGACATGGGCCAATTGATGGCGGCTCTCGTAAAGTATGCTGATTCTCATAGTACCAAGGACCCTATGTCTGATGAAGAAAAGACAGGGAAGGTAAAGAAGAACGGCAACGGCAAGGGTCACCAACATAACCCGGCAAATCAAGGAGGTAATAAATGTAAGGCTGACGAATTTGTGGCAAACACCAATGCGCAAGGCAACAATCAACGGCTCAAGGGTAAGCAACCCCCTCGGTCGGGCGGGTCAGGTCCCACCCTTGAGCAACTATTGAATGAACCATGTCCAAGACACTGCACCCGGGAGAAGCCAGCCACCCATCTGTGGAAGGACTGTACAATCATGAAGGCATTCAAGAATTCAAATGCATTCGATGGAAGTCACGGCCCTGACAGCGGTTCAGGTGGAGGCGACTTTCATGCCCCGGGCACTGGCTCAGGTGGAGGCGGTTTTCACGATCAGGGAGATGCGGGTAACCAAGGAGGTTATAATCCACAACCCGGCCAAGGTAATCAGCAGCAATCCGGATATCAGAGCAACCCAAAACAGTTGAATAGTGGGCAATATCATGTGTTTACCACTAGCTTGTGCAAGCGGGACCAAAAGCTTCACAAGTGGGTAGTCAATGTCGTTGAGCCGGCGATTCCGCGTTACTTGCGGTGGTCAGAACAGCCTATTGTGTGGAGCAGATAGGATCATCCTCCCCGGGTTGACAATCCGGGTCACTTGGCCTTGGTAGTAGCGCCTCAGGTTGGCGGATATAAATTCACTAAAGTGCTCATGGATGGAGGCAGTAGCATCAACATCCTCTATTATGAGACGTTTCGTCGGATGGGGCTGACTGATAAGAGTCTTAAGCAATCTAACACTGTTTTTCACGGTGTGGTACCTGGCAAATCGGCAGACCCAGTTGGCAAGATTGAACTAGAAGTAGCCTTGGGGATGAATATGATTCCAGAGCAGAGAAATTAACCTTTGAGGTGGTTAAGATCAAAAGTCCATATCATGCTTTGTTTGGACAGCTGGCTTATGCCAAGTTCATGGCTCGGCCGTGTTATGTGTATCTGCAGCTCAAGATGTTGGGTTATAAGGGCACCATTAGAGTACATGGAAGCCAAAAAATAGCCCTGGAGTGTGAAGAAGGAGATGATGCATATGCTGAGTCTGTTTGTGCAACGGAGGAGCTGAAGTTTTATAAATATAATGTTGACCGGGCAGACATGACATCTCTAAAGAAGCCAACAATGGAGCATGAACCAGTGTTGAAATTCAAGTCAGCGGATGACACCAAGATGGTTGATTTTGTGCCCGGTGACTCATCCAAGCAATTCATCATCAGTGCGAACTTGGGTCCAAAATAGGAAAGCGCGCTCATCGAGTTCATCCATGAGAACCGGGACATATTTGCATGGATACCTTCTGACATGCCCTCAATATTGATCCAAAGTTTAAGCCGGTCAGGTAGTTTCTCCGACGATTCAACGAGGAAAGGCACAAGGCCATCGGAGAAGAGGTGGCCCGGCTCTTGGCGGCCGGGTTCATTGTGGAAGTCTTTCACCCAGAGTGGTTATCCAACCCGGTGCTTGTACTTAAAAAGAACGGCACCTGGCTTATGTGTGTGGATTACACCGATTTAAATAAGGCTTGTCTGGCTGACCCTTTTTCTCTCCCCCGTATTGATCAGATCATTGATGCTAGGGCGGGTTGCGCACGTTTGAGTTTTCTGGATGCCTATTCAAGTTATCATCAGATCAAGATGGCAGTCAAGGACCAGGAGAAGACAACTTTCATCACGCCGTTTGGAGCTTTCTGCTATGTGTATATGCCCTTCGGACTCAAGAGTGCCCAGGCAACTTATCAACAGTGTATGCAGAATTGCCTTCACAATCAGATTGGGCGTAATGTTCATGCTTATGTGGATTATATAGTGGTAAAATCCAGGAAGGAGGAAACCTTGGTCACAGATCTGAAAGAGACCTGGGATGACCTCCGGGTCTACAAAATGATGCTTAACCCGGCCAAGTGTGTTTTTGGAGTCCCAGCTGGCAAGCTCTTGGGTTTTTTGGTGTCCAACCAAGGTATTGAAGCTAACCCGGAGAAGATTAAGGCAATCACATCCCTGGTCAAACCAACATGCATCAATGACGTTCAACGGCTGGTGGGTCGTGTTGCTGCTTTGAGCCGGTTCATAAGCCGGTTAGGGGAAAAGGCCATGCCTTTGTATCAGATGATGAGGAAAACGGATGATTTTGTTTGGAGCGATGCTGCGAACTCTGCCTTTGAGGAGCTGAAGAAATATCTTGTTGAGCCGCCGGTCCTTGCTGCTCTAGTTCAGAAAGAGTCGCTATTGTTATACGTAGCCGCCAACTCATGAGCTGTTAGTGTGGCAATTGTGGTGGAGCGCAAGGAGGTTGGCAAGGAACATCCGGTTCAGCGGCCGGTTTACTACGTTAGTGAGGTGTTGATTGAATCTAAAAAAGATATCCGCATTGGCAGAAGCTCGTATATGGGGTGTTCATGGCGAGCCAGAAGCTCAAACATTACTTTCAGGGTCACCCAATCACTGTGGTTAGCTCTGCTCCTTTGGGAGACATCATTCAAAATAGAGAAGCCACTGGACGAGTCGCCAAGTGGGCCATTGAGCTTGGGTCTCATGGGTTGAAGTATGTGCCACGTACTGCGATCAAGTCTCAAGCACTAGTTGATTTTATTAATGACTGGACAGAGATGCAGATGCCGGAGGAGAAACCTGACAACACATATTGGACTATTCACTTTGATGGGTCCAGGCAGTTGGAAGGCTTGGGGGCTGGGGTTGTTTTAACCTCCCTTGAGGTGACAAATTTTGTTATGTGTTGCGGCTGATGTTTCCTTGCACTAACAACGCAGCGGAATATGAAGCGTTGCTCCATGGTCTTCGAATGGCTAAAGAGATGAGCCTGAGCCGGGTCCGGTGTCTTGGCGACTCAGATTTGGTAGCTCAACAGGTGTCAAGCAAGTGGGATTCCAAAGATCCTCTCATGGCGGCTTATCGCCACGAAGTTGATGCTGTTGCAGGACATTTTAAAGGTAATCAGGTGGAGCACATTGACCGTAGGAAGAACAAGGCTGCTGATGCTTTAAGCCGGTTGGGATCCCAGCGCAAGCCGGTGCCACCTAACACCTTTTTGGATGTTTTGCATAACCCGTCTATTAAGTTACCTACAGAAGAAGATCTAGCTGTTCCTGACCCAGAGGCACAGTTGGTGGCGGCTCTTCACGTCATCCCAGATTGGACAATACCGTTCTTGGCTTACATGACCCGGGGCGAGCTGCCAGCAGATGAGACTCTGGCCCAACAGATAACCCGGCGGTCTAAGTCAATAACAATTTCCGACGGAGAACTATACCATCAAAGTGTCTCTAGAGCGTTTCAGCGATGTGTTTCCCATGAAGAAGGCCAAGAAATACTTCGTGAGATCCATGAAGGCGATTGTGGTCATCATGCCGGGTCAAAATCTCTGGTGGCCAAAGCTTTTCGTTATGGTTTTTACTGGTTGATGGCTCACGCTGATGCAGAAGATCTGGTCAGTAGATGTGATGGATGTCAAAAATTTGCACAACAGGCACATGTGCCGGCTCAAGAGTTGTAGATGATTCCCATCACTTGGTTGTTTGCAGTCTGGGGGCTTGACATGGTCGGACCTTTCAAAAGGTCTAAGGATAAAAAGACACATCTTTTAGTGGCAGTTGACAATTTCACAAAGTGGGTTGAGGCAGAACAAGTGAGTAAGTGTGATGTGGCCACAGCGGTTCAGTTCATGAGAAAGGTGATCTTCCGTTTTGGTTTTCCACACAACATTATCACTAACAATGGCACTAAGCTATCCCAAGGGGCTATGGAGGAGTTCTGTCAGCGCGAGCATATCTGGCTTGATGTTTCTTCTGTAGCTCATCCTCAATCCAATGGTCAGGTGCTACGTCTTGAGCTTGTGTTGGTTTTCCCCGAAGAGGAAGGGATGATGCAGCAGAGTAGCGTAAGTATTTCCCTCAGTTTTTGAGAACCAAGGTATCAATCCAGTAGGAGGCCACGCTCAAGTCCCTCGTACCAGCACAAAACGATAGCTACTCGCAACCAACGCGATTAGGGGTTGTCAAGCCCTTCACGGTCACTTACGAGAGTGAGATCTGATAGATAGAATATTTTTGGTATTTTTGGTATAAAGATGCAAAGTAAAAAGTAAAGGCAAAGTAAATAGCAAAACAATATTAAAGTGATGGGGATTGATATGATGAGAATAGACCCGGGGGCCATAGGTTTCACTAGTGGCTTCTCTCAAGAGCATAAGTATTCTACGGTGGGTGAACAAATTACTATTTAGCAATTGACAGAATTGAGCA
Organism: Triticum aestivum; assembly: GCF_018294505.1. Taxonomy (NCBI): domain Eukaryota; kingdom Viridiplantae; phylum Streptophyta; class Magnoliopsida; order Poales; family Poaceae; genus Triticum; species Triticum aestivum. The sequence goes on from NC_057806.1 coordinate 167,483,386, forward strand.
TAATTACGAGAATATCTAGGCATGATCATGTATATAGGCATCACGTCCATGATAAGTAGACCGAAACGATTCTGCATCTACTACTATTACTCCACTCATCGACCACTATCCAGCATGCATCTAGAGTATTAAGTTAAAAACAGAGTAACGCCTTAAGCAAGATGACATGATGTAGAGAGATAAATTCATGCAATATGAAATAAACCCCATCTTGTTATCCTCGATGGCAACGATGAAATGCGTGCCTTGCTGCCCCTTCTGTCGCTGGGAAAGGACACCGCAAGATCGAACCCAAAGCTAAGCACTTCTCCCATGGTAAGAACTACCAATCTAGTTGGCCAAACCAAACGGATAATTTGAAGAGACTTGCAAAGATAACCAATCATACATAAAAGAATTCAGAGAAGATTCAAATATTATTTATAGATAGACTTAATCATAAACCCACAATTCATCGATCTCAACAAACACATCGCAAAAAGAAGATTACATCGAATAGATCTCCATGAGAGAGGGGGAGAACTTTGTATTGAGATTCAAAGAGAGAGAAGAAGCCATCTAGATACTAACTATGGACCCGAAGGTTTGAGGTAAACTACTCACACTTCATCGGAGAGGCTATGATGATGTAGAATCCCTCCGTGATGACGGCCCTCTTCCGGCGGAGCTCCGGAACAGGCCCCAAGATGGGATCTCGTGGATACAGAAAGTTGCGGCGGTGGAATTAGGTTTTTGGCTCCTGTTCTGATTGTTTGTGGGTACGTGTGTATATATATGAGGAAGAAGTACGCCAGAGGAGCAACGAGGGGCCCACAAGGTAGGGGGCACGCCCTAGGGGGGGCGCCCCCACCCTCGTGGCCGCCTCTTTTGTTCCTTGGAGCAGGGTCCAAGTCTCCTGGATCATGTTCGGTGAGAAAATCACGCTCCCGAAGATTTTATTCCGTTTGGACTCCGTTTGATATTCTGTTTCTCCGAAACACTGAAATAGGCAAAAAAACAGCAATTCTGGGCTGGGCCTCCAGTTAATAGGTTAGTCCCAAAAATAATATAAAAGTGGAAAATAAAGCCCAATATAGTCCAAAACAGTAGATAATATAGCATGGAGCAATCAAAAATTATAGATACGTTGGAGACGTATTAGGCATCCCCAAGCTTAATTCCTGCTCGTCCTCGAGTAGGTAAATGATAAAAAAGAGAATTTTTGATGCAGAGTGCTACTTGGCATAATTTCAATATAAATCTTCTTAATTGTGGTACGAATATTCATATTAGAAAGATTCAAGACAAAAGTTTATATTGACATAAAAATAACAATACTTCAAGCATACTAACAAAGCAATTATGTCTTCTCAAAATAACATGGCCAAAGAAAGTTATCCCTACAAAATCATATAGTCTGGCTATGCTCCATCTTCACCACTCAAAGTATTTAAATCATGCACAACCCCGATGACAAGCCAAGCAATTGTTTCATACTCTAACTTTTTCAAAACTTTTTCAATCTTCACGCAATACATGAGCGTGAGCCATGGACATAGCACTATAGGTGGACTAGAATGGTGGTTGTGGAGAAGACAAAGAGGAGAAGATAGTCTCACATCAACTAGGCGTATCAACGAGCTATGGAGATGCCCATCAATAGATATCAATGTGAGTGAGTAGGGATTGCCATGCAATGGATGCACTAGAGCTATAAGTATATGAAAGCTCAAAAAGAAACTAAGTGGGTGTGCATCCAACTTGCTTGCTCATGAACACCTAGGGCAATTTGAGGAAGCCCATCATTGGAATATACAAGCCAAGTTCTATAATGTAAAATTCCCACTAGTATATGAAAGTGATAACATGAGAGACTCTCCACTATGAAGATCATGGTGCTACTTTGAAGCACAAGTGTGGTAAAAGGATAGTAATATTGTCCCTTTTCTCTTTTTCTCTCATTTTTTTATATTTATTATTTTTTATGGCCTTTCTCTTTTTTATGGCCTTCCTCTTTTTTTATTTGGGCTTCTTTGGCCTCTCTTTTTTTCGTCCGGAGTCTCATCCCGACTTGTGGGGGAATCATAGTCTCCATCATTCTTTCCTCACCGGGACAATGTTCTAATAATGATGATCATCACACTTTTATTTTTCTTACAACTCAACAATTACAACTAGATACTTAGAACTGTGACTCCCAAAATTTTTGGCCTTGTTTTATTAAATTAAATTTTTTCCCAGGAATCAAAACTTTGATTTTTTTTGGACTCCCTTTTGATTTTTTTTGAAACATTTCCTTTCTTATTATCATGGAGTTGTTCCCTAAAGTGAAAACCTTCCAAATATGTTATTGGACTTGTTTAACTTCTCAAGAAAAACTTTTCTTTTATCAGTATAACTAATTACCTAATTAATTTGCTTGATCTTTATTTTCTTGAAAAATGGTTTTTCAAGGTTATATGGCCATATTTGAACTACAACCATTTGATAAATTAACCTAAAATTCCTACCAAAATTTGGAGATGTCATGTGATGTTTTTAAATCACTTTTATACAAAAATATCTTTTATTCATGTAATATGTTGAGCTCTGCATCAATTTTTCTTCTCTGGTCCAGAGTGCAAATTTGCACTACAACCCATTTAAATATTTCTTTCTGGCCTCCACCAAAATTATGGGATGTTGGTAGTAGCATATGATTCAACATTATGCAAAAACATAGTGCTGTTCTTTGAAAATTTTGAGTGAATCAACATCTTTTCCATTCTGGTCCAGCCTTGTGATTTCTACTACAACCCTATTTATTTTTGCTCCAGTAACCTTGTGCCTTCTCCTACTTGTAGACAGCCCTACCAAACCCCTAAGTCCAGGAGCATGCACCCATTGGCATATTTTTGGTTCATGAAATAATGCCATTTATCTCCTGTCCAGAATTAAAGTTTTGTAAAACTTGCACTAGCAAGTTTCTCCTTTTGTCCAAATGACCTCACCAGTCTCTCTTGCATCTAAGGAGACCCTGATCTGGAGAATTTGGCCACTCCAAGAAATGCCTAAGTGCCCTTGGCATTTTGTCAAACACCTTACGGGCATGATCTGTTTTGACATGAATTTTGACATTGCACTGTGAGCTTGCACCTTTGATCAAACCAACTTGTCCACTAGGCTCCCAGTTACTCCTAACCTGGGTCTGTTAAGTGCCAGCCTCACCCAAGCCCTGTAGCAGGCCCTGGCATTACGACGAGCACGTCCCGTGCACGCCCAAAGCGCGAGCAGAGCGTGCGTTTGGCACGCACGTGCGCCGAGCCGACACGCTGGCCCCCCTGGTTTTTGGCCCGCTCTGCAGCACCACACCACGCACGTCCCTCCTCATCGCTTCACGCCAAGCCGCCCCTCGCCACGCCCCGGCAGGCCAAGAGCTAGCCGCCGCAGCCGCCCGACAGCCTCTGCACTGGTCGGCGCCGCCCGAGCCACTCCCGCTCTCCAGCTCGCCCCTGGAGCAGTGCCCACTCGTCCGCTAGCTCCTGCCATCATCCCCAGCCACGCCACGTTGCCCTGCAAGCTACAGAGAGGCGGTTCGCCGACATCCTCATCCACCGCCGCGGAACCGACCTCGTCGCGCTATAAATGGAGGTCCCCGAACTCCCCCGAGCACACAGGCAACCTCAGGCCACCCCAATGGCGCTCCCCTAGCTCGCATTCGACCCGGGGAGGCCTCCTTCCTCATCTCCGGCAACCGCAGCCGCCGCCATTGCCTCGGCCCTTCCAACGCCACCAGGGCCTCCCCCTCTCCGTTCTCTTCACCAAGAGCTTCCTCTTACTCCCGTGAACCAGTTCCCCTGCTCGATTTTGATCAGGGCTCACCGCGGGAGAAAAATCACCTTGCCCGACGGCCTCCGTCCGCCGCAAAGCTCGCCGCCGGCAGCTCCGTCCACCCCTGAGACCATAACGACTACCGGAGTGGCCGCCTCAATCCCCTGAGCCCACAGGTGACCTCCGTTTCCCGAACGGTGCCGCTGTTCACCGGTGAGCATCGCCGGAGTCCCGCCCCCTCTCTGGCAGAGGAAGGAGAGGGAAAGGCGACGGGTCAAACCTGACCAGTGGGCCCCCTGGAACCACTGTCAGTGACCCTGTACCTATCCACGTGGGTTAAGTGAAGGCATAATCCACCCTAGTACGTTTCCCCCACTCCGAAAGTGTATTTCCCTCTGAAACGTTTTCTTTTCTGTTTTATTTTAAATAACAGATTTTGACCACAACTTTGACTGCCTATAACTTTTTAAATATAACTCCAAATGAATTAATTCTTTTTCCTACATCTCTCAAATATTGTCTAGTTTATTTTAAGATTTATTTGAAAATTTTCCAAACACCTTTTTTGTACTGTTTTTGAAATATGTGTTATTTGCATATTTTTTTTGAAAATAGGATTTTGGAAGAGAAGAAAGCTTTCAAAAGTCTTGGAGTACACCCTGCCTTTCCACACCATTGAAGGCAAGCATTCTGAACCCCGGAATAATATTTTTGGTGTGTTAGTTGACACGTTTATAACACCACCTTATATCGGAGAACTTGTTATTTCATGTGATATGATCATTTGCATGAATGCATATGAGTGATTTCCTTGCTGTTGGAAATGAATATACTTGTGATGGTAATCATCCTCATGTGCCTTGCATGCATGCCGGAAAGAAATCTGAGAAAGCCTCTGCCTTGGGTAGGCGTGAGCTTATCGCCGGTCTTCGTCGGGACGGTTATGTCCGGTATGGCATGGTAAGGTATATTGAGTGGTGATTTTGTTGGTTGGAATATATTTGTTATACATGTCATGCAGGGAATTTATAAACCTCCTGAGTCGACCATAGACCGAGTCTTGTTCCAGTAACCCCCATACTTGCCGCGTACTACCACTTGTCCCTGCCACAGGTAGGGTACGGTTTAGTAAGTCGTCAACCCCTTTCAAGCACACACCATACAGAGAGGCCATGGTGGAAGATACCGGTTGTAGCCGGTAGGCAGGCCACCTGGTCCGGGGGCATGGGTGTTTCCGGTTGGGACCGAGAGGGGAGGCCACCCCTTAGAGCGCGCGATATAAATTTGATCCCATGCCACGCGAGGTTGTAGCCTCCCCACTTAGAGTTTTGCTTAACAAGTGTCATGGGTGGTTCCAGACACCGATGAGTTAAGCTGGTGTGTGCAAGTTAGGCGTGTTTTCAACAAAAAGACCATAGACGGAATTAGTCCCAATGGACTAAAGTAATCAGTTACTCGTGGGTAAAGAGTACACCCTCTGCAGAGATTAAACCTATTCAAATAGCCGTGTCCATGGTTAAGGATTACAGTCTGGGATGGGTCAAGTGTTGGTCTTAGTGTCGGTCTTCGGAGGAGATATTGTTAAACCAAACTTGGATACCGACTAGTTACTTGTGAGGACCATGATTATTATTTTGTGATGGACTAACCCGTTGCATTATTTATATTATCGAGTATCCCTGGGATGGTTCTACCTCCTGGATATTCATTGTGATTATTTATCTTATAAGCCCTTTATGTGGTGTCGCTCAGACGCCCGACTGTGGCATTTCTTTTAAAGCCCTTTATGTGGTGTCGCTCAGACGCCCGACTGCGGCATTTTATTCCCACTCTATTACTGCCTATTCATGTTGCATGAAAATAACCTGCTTGCATGCATGAAAGATGTTTTATTTATGACTGACGATGTGATCATAAAAATTTTCAGTGCATGATTATCAATTATATTATCCCAGTGTTCTTAATGTTTGCGAGTACATTCAAAGTACTCACTGGCTTGTCCCTGGCTATTGTCTTGGCCAGATTTCTGCTTGGAGAGGAGCGTGGCGATGACAGCCTCGAGACCTAAGCAACGGTGATAGCAGCCTCGCGAAGATAGGAGTTAACCTGGTCAGCTGTTCCTGTGGGAAATGGAGTCCCATAGACACTGATGACTCACAAACCGCTTCCGCCATCGACCACCAGAAACCATTTGTTGTACTCACAGGCCAGAATGGTCTTGTACTACATATTTTTGTATTTTGCTTGGAATTTCTGTATCAAGTTGGAGCCTCATCAGCTAACAGTAATCCTGGGGCTGATGAGCACGACGGTCTTTTTCTGGAAATTTATACCCGGAAAACCCGGTCGTGACAGACTTGGTATCAGAGCCAGGCTGACCATTGGCTAATCCTATCTTAGCCGGGTCTATAAACTTAGGCAAACCAACCCACCAAACCATAACCAAACCCCAGCCAAGCTTCTCGTACAAGATAGCCACACAGTAACCCAACACCTTTTGGCAGTCGGTGCCCAACCTATCAACCTAACCTGTCGCTCATGCGCCAGTGATCGAATCCTAAATAGTCCTTTCTCGCAAACGTGCGAAGGAAGACTCCGTCCCCTTTTCCTATAAAGAGGGGCACACTAGCCCCAACACAGCACAACACAGCCTCTACCCCAAACCAAGCTACAATGCCTGGCCCTGTCGTGCACAATGAGACCACGGCAACCAACCTTGGAGGCTTTGTGACTATACTCGCAAACCTCACCCGTCGTGCCTATGCGTTAGAAGAGCCCCCAGAATATGTTGTGTACCAAGGACCCATGAGCGGTGAGAACCGTCAGTTTTGGGCCACTGTACACATCTACGGTAGGGGTCTAGAGCCCGAGCGCCCCTACAGGTTCACTGGAAGAACAACTTCCTTTGAGCCACAAGCCATCCAACTAGCTGCTCGAGAGGCTATAGTTCATCTCCGGCACTTGTCGCCCAGAGTTAACTGTCGCTCGTTCCACTACTACCCCAGACATGAAGGGTATGGTAGACCACCCGAAGTTGCCAACGGAGATCACGAGAGAGATCCTGCATTGTTGCACCTAGTGCGCTATGTAAGTGCACTAGAGGAACTGTACGATCAAATCACTATTGATCAAATCACAGCTCGTGGAGAGCTGGTTCATCGACCCCGGCGAGAGAAGAGAACGAGCCCAACACCGACAACCCAGTCGTGCTGTTTGGACACCCGATCGAGTCCCTGAGGCCTGCCCCAGCCATCGGCCAAGGTGCTGCGATAACCCCAGAGTGCTTCGTCGCATATTGGGAGCACACTCCAACGGGATTGTGGCCAACAATCCCCGAGATGGTCCTCATCGCTACCCCGAGCCTGCAGCCCCTCAACCCACTCCAGCTAATTCCGACGACGAGACCCGTGGAGGAACCTCAAGGCACGCCCGCTTGGATGTAAACGAGGTAGACTAAGTCACCCGAGTCGTATCGAGTCCCAGTGTACCCTCGCTTTGTAATCGTGTGGCCTTGTAATTAAATGCCGCCTGTTGTTGTGCCTCTGTTTTAATAGTAGCCTTGCCTGGATGCGCTAGTATGCAGTATAAGATTTCTATCCCAGACACAGTTACCAAAAAAATCACCCCGTCGACCCCACAGTAACACATCACTATAGTGAAATGTGTGAATCTGTGGCTTGACCCCGACCCTTGGAACAGAGCTGAAAATTTTACCATTCACCTCGGTAAAAAAATGACCCAGCTCCGGTGCTATAAAAAGGCCACCGCGTGACCTTGCCAAGCACCTCTCACCTTGTGCACCACCCTCACAACCATTTCCTAGCCATGCCGAGCCCTAGCATTTATCTGAGAACCCCAGATGCAACCCCGGGTAGTTTTGTCAAGATATTGCGGGATTTTACCTGCAGTACCATGGGCGCTACCCAGCCACCCCAGTATGAGTTGTTCAAATCGAGAATTACCCCTTCCACCTCGAGATATTGGGCAGCAGTACACATCCCTCCCGTAAACTCAAACCAAGATCCAACGGAGGTCTCCTTCGTGGGGAAATCTATGCCAACCCCACATATGGCCATAGAAGCTGTTGCATACGAAGCGCTTGCTCGCCTTCGATTCACGGTACCCTATGCCAGCGAACGAGGGTATTATTACTTCCCGAGCCGTGCAGCACCCGGAGGAGTGACATCTTTTCCCAGTGGATGAATTGAGAGAGACCCAGTCCTGGCCAACCTTGTCCAGTACGTCATCGCTCAAGAGCGTTTAACCCAACGTGTGATGGGTTATCTCCAGAGCCTCGCAGATTTAAATCCTCAGATCGCCATCGGCAGAGCACTAAGGCCCGACCAGGAGAGACACGTGCATCGACTGGTCAATCCACTTCCCCCGATAGAAGAGGAGTGTATCCCAGTACCAGAGACGTTTTCTAGGGACCCCGTCCAGTTACCATTCCCATTTTAAACGTCGCTGCGGTGTTCATTATTGCAACATTTATTTATGTGTGTGACTTATGCGTGATACCCTGAGTTTGTACGACGAGTCAATTATTTGGCTTCTACTAATGTGTGTAGTTTTTGTTGTGGTTTATGCTCCTTTAAATTAACTGTTTTTTTCCCTCACAAAATCCTGGAGTGATATTTCTTTTCCCTGAGTTGCTACATCTGCACCTTCTCACGGCGTGGATTAATTAATTTCACACAGCACCACGGCAGCAGACTCACAACCATAATCATTCGAACACATACACTGTTTGCAAAACTTTGCAACGGTGTTACATCCAGCTAATCACCCCCTAACAACAGTTAGCACCCGGCACACCCCATCTACTCCTCGTGATCACCACCACCGCGGAGAGCCAACACCCGAGCAGCAGCGTCGCGACGATCGTCGAGGATCATTGCGCACAGGAGCACGGAGAGCCCCAGGAGTGTCGCCAACCCTCCGCATATCAGGATCGCAAACCAGTCCGGTATCGCCTCCGCCATTAGAGCCTAACCCGAGCTTTTGTAAGCAGTAATGGAGGAAGAAGGAGGAAGAGAAGTGAGGCCAGGTGTGAGGAAGAAGAGAGGGGCACCCCGGCCGTTTTATAGCTTGAGCTCGGTGTACGGTGGGCGAAGTCCACCAACGCCGCTCGTCGCCGATCGCCGGTATTTGGAAACGAATCCGCAAGCAGTGCCGACAGCGCGCTGGCCCGCGAGGTGAGTGCACGCTGCACCGGCAGCTAGCACGCCGCGCACTACCGCGGTACGACCTAGATGCCCTACGCGCTAGGCGTCGCCGATGGAGAAAGCGCGGGAAAAGCGCGCGGGAGAGAGGGAGAAGAGAGAACCAGAGGGAGAAGAAGAGGCTGACAGTGGGCCCCGGGTCCACCTGTCGGCCAGAGAGAGCACTGTGCTCTCGGGTACGACCAGCGTATTTTTTTAAATTTAGAAGTTATTCTAAATTTATACCCAGCATAGAAATCTCACGTTTTGTCGCGAACCATAGATATTTTTTTCACGCAGCACCAGTATTCACATTGTGGTTTTTCACCACTTATTGCCCTCTCACTGTAGCCACATTTTTAGTGCTCATAGTTTTTCTTAAAACAGCTTTTAACAAATCTCGAGGACGAGATTTTTCTTAAGGGGGGTAGTGTTGTGACACCCAAAATTTTTGGCCTTGTTTTATTAAATTAAATTTTTGCCAGGAATTAAAACTTTGATTTTTTGGACTCCCTTTTGATTTTTTGAAACATTTCCTTTCTTATTATCATGGAGTTGTTCCCTAAAGTGAAAACCTTTCAAATATGTTATTGGACTTGTTTAACCTCTCAAGAAAAACTTTTCTTTTATCAGTATAACTAATTACCTAATTAATTTGCTTGATCTTTATTTTCTTGAAAAATGGTTTTTCAAGGTTATATGGCCATATTTGAACTACAACCATTTGATAAATTCACCTAAAATTCCAACCAAAATTTGGAGATGTCATGTGATGTTTTTAAATCACTTTTATACAAAAATATCTTTTATTCATGTAATATGTTGAGCTCTGCATCAATTTTTCTTCTCTGGTCCAGAGTGCAAATTTGCACTACAACCCATTTAAATATTTCTTTCTGGCCTCCACCAAAATTATGGGATGTTGGTAGTAGCATATGATTCAACATTATGCAAAAACATAGTGATGTTCTTTGAAAATTTTGAGTGAATCAACCTCTTTTCCATTCTGGTCCAGCCTTGTGATTTCTACTACAACCCTATTTATTTTTGCTCCAGTAACCTTGTGCCTTCTCCTACTTGTAGACAGCCCTACCAAACTCCTAAGTCCAGGAGCATGCACCCATTGGCATATTTTTGGTTCATGAAATAATGCCATTTATCTCCTGTCCAGAATTAAAGTTTTGTAAAACTTGCACTAGCAAGTTTCTCCTTTTGTCCAAATGACCTCACCACTCTCTCTTGCATCTAAGGAGACCCTGATCTGGAGAATTTGGCCACTCCAAGAAATGCCTAAGTGCCCTTGGCATTTTGTCAAACACCTTACGGGCATGATCTGTTTTGACATGAATTTTGACATTGCACTGTGAGCCTGCACCTTTGATCAAACCAACTTGTCCACTAGGCTCCCAGTTACTCCTAACCTGAGTCTGTTAAGTGCCAGCCTCACCCAAGCCCTGTAGCAGGCCCTGTAGCAGGCCCTGGCATTACGATGAGCACGTCCCGTGCACGCCCAGAGCGCGAGCAGAGCGTGCGTTTGGCACGCACATGCGCCGAGCCGACACGCTGCCCCCCCTGGTTTTTGGCCCGCTCTGCAGCACCATGCCACGCACGTCCCTCCTCACCGCTTCATGCCAAGCCGCCCCTCGCCACGCCCTGGCAGGCCAAGAGCTAGCCGCCGCAGCCGCCCGACAGCCTCTGCACTAGTCGGCGCCGCCCGAGCCACTCCCGCTCGCCAGCTCGCCCCTGGAGCAGTGCCCACTCGTCCGCTAGCTCCTGCCGTCATCCCCAGCCACACCACGTTGCCCTGCAAGCTCCAGAGAGGCGGTTTGCCGGCATCCTCATCCACCGCCGCGGAACCGACCTCGTCGCGCTATAAATCCGAACTCCCCCGAGCACACAGGCAACCTTAGGCCACCCCAATGGCGCTCCCCTAGATTGCATTCCACCCGGGGAGGCCTCCTTCCTCATCTCCGGCAACCGCAGCCGCCGCCATTGCCTCGGCCCTTCCAACGCCACCAGGGCCTCCCCCTCTCCGTTCTCTTCACCAAGAGCTTCCTCTTACTCCCGTGAACCAGTTCCCCTGCTCGATTTTGATCAGGGCTCACCGCGGGAGAAAAATCACCTTGCCCGACGGCCTCCGTCCGCCGCAAAGCTCGCCGCCGGCAGCTCCGTCCACCCCTGAGACCATAACGACTACCGGAGTGGCCGCCTCAATCCCCTGAGCCCACAGGTGACCTCCGTTTCCCGAACGGTGCCGCTGTTCACCGGTGAGCATCGCCGGAGTCCCGCCCCCTCTCGGGCAGAGGAAGGAGAGGGAAAGGCGACTGGTCAAACCTGACCAGTGGGCCCCCTGGACCCACTGTCAGTGACCCTGTACCTATCCACGTGGGTTAAGTGAAGGCGTAATCCACCCTAGTACGTTTCCCCCACTCCGAAAGCGTATTTCCCTCTGAAACGTTTTCTTTTCTGTTTTATTTTAAATAACAGATTTTGACCACAACTTTGACTGCCTATAACTTTTTAAATATAACTCCAAATGAATTAATTCTTTTTCCTACATCTCTCAAATATTGTCTAGTTTATTTTAAGATTTATTTGAAAATTTTCCAAACAACTTTTTTGTACTGTTTTTGAAATATGTGTTATTTGCATATTTTTTTGAAAATAGGATTTTGGAAGAGAAGAAAGCTTTCAAAAGTCTTGGAGTACACCCTGACTTTCAACACCATTGAAGGCAAGCATTCTGAACCCCGGAATAATATTTTTGGTGTGTTAGTTGACACGTTTATAACACCACCTTATATCGGAGAACTTGTTATTTCATGTGATATGATCATTTGCATGAATGCATATGAGTGATTTCCTTGCTGTTGGAAATGAATATACTTGTGATGGTAATCATCCTCATGTGCCTTGCATGCATGCCGGAAAGAAATCCAGGAAAGCCTCTGCCTTGGGTAGGCGTGAGCTTATCGCCGGTCTTCGTCGGGATGGTTATGTCCGGTATGGCATGGTAAGGTATATTGAGTGGTGATTTTGTTGGTTGGAATATATTTGTTATACATGTCATGCAGGGAATTTATAAACCTCCTGAGTCGACCATAGATCGAGTCTTGTTCCAGTAACCCACATACTTGCCTCGTACTACCACTTGTCCCTGTCGCAGGTAGGGTACGGTTCAGTAAGTCGTCAACCCCTTTCAAGCACACACCGTACAAAGAGGCCATGGTGGAAGATACCGGTTGTAGCCGGTAGGCAGGCCACCTGGTCCGGGGGCATGGGTGTTTCCGGTTGGGACCGAGAGGGGAGGCCACCCCTTAGAGCGCGCGATATAAATTTGATCCCATGCCACGCGAGGTTGTAGCCTCCCCACTTAGAGTTTTGCTTAACAAGTGTCATGGGTGATTCCAGACACCGATGAGTTAAGCTGGTGTGTGCAAGTTAGGCGTGTTTTCAACAAAAAGACCGTAGACGGAATTAGTCCCGATGGACTAAAGGAATCCGTTACTCGTGGGTAAAGAGTACACCCTCTGCAGAGATTAAACCTATTCAAATAGCCGTGTCCATGGTTAAGGATTACAGTCTGGGATGGGTCAAGTGTTGGTCTTAGTGTCGGTCTTCGGAGGAGATATTGTTAAACCAAACTTGGATACCGACTAGTTACTTGTGAGGACCATGATTATTATTTTGTGATGGACTAACCCGTTGCATTATTTATATTATCGAGTATCCCTGGGATGGTTCTACCTCCTGGATATTCATTGTGATTATTTATCTTATAAGCCCTTTATGTGGTGTCGCTCAGACGCCCGACTGTGGCATTTCTTTTAAAGCCCTTTATGTGGTGTCGCTCAGACGCCCGACTGTGGCATTTCTTTTGAAGCCCTTTATGTGGTGTCGCTCAGACGCCCGACTGTGGCATTTCTTTTAAAGCCCTTTATGTGGTGTCGCTCAGACGCCCAACTGTGGCATTTCTTTTAAAGCCCTTTATGTGGTGTCGCTCAGACGCCCGACTGTGGCATTTCTTTTAAAGCCCTTTATGTGGTGTCCCTCAGACGCTCGACTGTGGCATTTCTTTTAAAGCCCTTTATGTGGTGTCTCTCAGACGCCCGACTGCGGCATTTTATTCCCACTCTATTACTGCCGATTCATGTTGCATGAAAATAACCTGCTGGCATGCATGAAAGATGTTTTATTTATGACTGACGATGTGATCATAAAATTTTTCAGTGCATGATTATCAATTATATTATCCCAGTGTTCTTAATGTTTGCGAGTACATTCAAAGTACTCACTGGCTTGTCCCTGGCTATTGTCTTGGCCAGATTTCTGCTTGGAGGGGAGCGTGGCGATGACAGCCTCGAGACCTAAGCAACGGTGATAGCAGCCTCACGAAGATAGGAGTTAACTTGGTCAGCTGTTCCTGTGGGAAATGGAGCCCCATAGACACTGATGACTCACAAACCGCTTCCGCCATCGACCACCAGAAACCATTTGTTGTACTCACAGGCCAGAATGGTCTTGTACTACATATTTTTGTATTTTTCTTGGAATTTCTGTATCAAGTTGGAGCCTCATCAGCTAACAGTAATCCTGGGGCTGATGAGCATGACGGTCTTTTTCTGGAAATTTATACCCGGAAAACCCGGTCATGACAAGAACAAAATATGACTCTATATGAATGCCACCGGCGGTGTACCGGGATATGCAATGAATCAAGAGTGACAAGTATGAAAATTATGAACGGTGGCTTTGCCACAAATACTATGTCAACTACATGATCATGCTAAGCAATATGACAACGATGGATGTGTCATGATGAACTAGATGATGGAAAGTTGCATGGCAATATATCTCGGAATGGCTATGCAAATGCCATAATAGGTAGGTATGGTGGCTGTTTTGAGGAAGGTATATGGTAGGTGAATGATACCGGTGAAAGTTGCGCGGTATTAGAGAGGCTAGCAAAGGTGGAAGGGTGAGAGTGCGTATGATCCATGGACTCAACATTAGTCATAAAGAACTCATATACTTATTGCAAAAATCTAGAAGTTATCAAAGAAAAGTACTACGCGCATGCTCCTAGGGGGATAGATTGGTAGGAAAAGACCATCGCTCGTCCCCGACCGCCACTCATAAGGAAGACAATCAATAAATAAATCATGCTCCGACTTCATCACATAACGGTTCACCATACGTGCATGCTACGGGAATCACAGACTTCAACACAAGTATTCTTTAAATTCACAACTACTCCACTAGCATGACTTCAATATTATCACCTCCATATTTCAAAACAATTATCATGCTTCAATCTTTTCTTAGTATTCAACACACTCAAAAGAAAGTTTCACAAATCTTGAATACCAAGCATATTATTATTAAGCAAATTACCATGCTATTAAGAGACTCTCAAAATAATTTAAGTGAAGCATGAGAGATCAATAGTTTCTTTAAAACAAATCCACCACCGTGCTCTAAAAGATCTAAGTGAAGCACATAGAGCAAAATTACTTAGCTCAAAAGATATAAGTGAAGCATATAGAGCAAAATTATAACGCTTAAAAGATATAAGTGAAGCACATAGAGTATTCTATCAAATTTTAATTCATGTATGGCTCTCTCAAAAGGTGTTTACAGCAAGGATGATTGTGGCATACTAACAAACAAAGACACAAATAATACAAGACGCTCCAAGCAAAACACATATCATGTTGGTGAATAAACATATAGCTCCAAGTAAAGTTACCGATGGAAGTGGACGAAAGAGGGGATGCCTTCCGGGGCATCCCCAAGCTTTGACTTTTTGGTGTTATTAGATTATCTTGGGGGTGCCATGGGCATCCCCAAGCTTAGGATCTTGCCACTCCTTGTTCCATAATCCATCAAATTCTTACCCAAAACTTGAAAACTTCACAACACAAAACTCAAAATAGAAAACTCGTGAGCTCCGTTAGCGAAAGGAAACAAAAGACCACTTCAAGGTACTGTAATGAAATCATTCTTTATATATATTGGTGTTCAACCTACTGTATCTATGGATTATAAACTATTTTACTAGCCATAGATTCATCAAAATAAGCAAACAACACACGAAAAACAGAATCTGTCAAAAACAGAACAGTCTGTAGTAATCTGTAGCTAGCGCAAGATCTCGAACCCCAAAAATTCTAAAATAAATTTCTGGACGTGAGGAATTTATCTCTTAATCATCTTCAAAAAGAATTAACTAAATAGATCTCTTCAAATAAAAATGGCAGCAGTTCTCGTGAGCGCTAAAGTTTCTGTTTTTTACAGCAAGTTCAACAAGATTTTCCCCAAGTCTTCCCAACGGTTCTACTTGGCACAAACACTAATTAAACACAAAAAACACAACCAAAACATAGGCTAGATAATTTATTTATTACTAAACAGGAGCAAAAGAAATGAATAAAAATAAAATTGGGTTGCCTCCCAACAAGCGCTATCGTTTAACGCCCCTAGCTAGGCATAACAAGCAAGGATAGATCTAGGTATTGCCATCTTTGGTAGGCAATCTATAAGTGGCTCTCATGATAGTTTCATATGGTAATTTTATTTTCTTTCTTGGAAAGTGTCCATTCCCTTTTTTAATGGAAATTTAAATCTAATATTCCCTTCCTTCATATCAATAATCGCACCAACCGTTCTAAGAAAAGGTCTACCAAGAATAATAGGGCAAGAAGGATTGCAATCTATGTCAAGAACAATGAAATCTATGGGCACATAATTCCTATTTGCAACAATAAGAACATCATTAATTCTTCCCATAGGTTTCTTAATAGTGGAATCCGCAAGATGCAAGTTTAGAGAGCAATCATCAAAATTACGAAAATCTAGTAAATCACACAAAGTCTTGGGAATAGTAGAGACACTAGCACCCAAATCACACAAAGCATAAAACTCATGATCTTTAATTTTAATTTTAATAGTTGTTTCCCACTCATCATAGGGTTTTCTAGGGATAGAAACTTTCAACTCAAGTTTTTCTTCATAAGATTGCATCAAGGCATCAACAATATGCTCGGTGAAGGCTTTATTTTGACTATAAGCATGTGGAGAATTTAGCACGGATTGCAACAAGGAAATACAATCAATTAAAGAGAAACTTTCATAATTAAATTCCTTGAAATCCAATATAGTGGGTTTAGAAACATCTGGATTTTTATTTCTTTCAATCCCACTTTCGTCAATTTCATCATTAAGATCTAAATACTCCGAATTTTTAGAACGCCTTCTAGGTAAAGGAAGATCATATTCAGTTTCATCAAGATTCGTATTGCAAAATAAAGATTTAATTGGAGACACATCAATAACTTTTAGATCTTCATCTTGATTTTCATAGGCATTGGAAGAACACACTTTAATAAAGGCATCTTTGGAAGCACGCATCCTAGGGGTTCTTTCTTTACACTCATCGATTGAAATTCTCATGGCTTTTAGAGACTCATTGATATCATGCTTAGGTGGGATAGATCTAAGTTTTAAAGCATCAACATCAAGAGCAATTCTGTCAAGGTTCCTAGCCAAATCATCAATCTTAAGCAATTTTTCTTCAATCATAGCATTAAAATTATTTTGTGAAGAAATAAATTCTTTAATATTAGATTCAAAATCAGAGGGCATCTTATTATAATTTCCATAAGAGTTATTGTAAGAATTCCCATAATTATTAGAAGGATTACTAGGATATGGCCTAGGATTAAAATTCCCTCTATAAGCGTTGTTACCAAAATTATTCCTACCAACAAAATTCACATCTATAGATTCATTGTTATTCTCAATCAAAGTAGACAAAGGCATATCATTAGGATCATAAGAAACACTCTTAGTAGAAAATAATTTCATAAGTTCATCCATCTTTCCACTCAACACATTAATTTCTTCTATCGCATGCACTTTTTTATTAGAAGTTCTTTCAGTATGCCATTGAGAATAATTAACCATAATATTATCTAGGAGTTTAGTAGCATCTCCTAAAGTGATTTCCATAAAAGTGCCTCCCGCGGCTGAATCTAAAAGATTTCTAGAAGCAAAATTCAATCCGGCATAAAAATTCTGTATAATAATCCACAAATTCAAACCACGAGTAGGGCAATTACGTATTATTAATTTCATTCTCTCCCAAGCTTGTGCAACATGTTCATGATCAAGTTGTTTAAAGTTCATAATATCGTTTCTAAGAGAGATGATCTTAGCGGGAGGAAAATACTTAGAGATAAAAGCATCTTTGCACTTGTTCGATGAATCAATACTATTCTTAGGCAAAGACGAAAACCAAGCTTTAGCATGATCTCTAAGCGAAAAAGGAAATAACTTCAATTTAACGACATCATTATTGACATCTTTTTTCTTTTTCATATCACATAAATCAACGAAGCTATTTAGATGAGTAGCGGCATCTTCACTGGGAAGGCCAACGAATTGATCTTTCATAACAAGATTCAACAAAGCAGTATTAATTTCACAAGATTCAACATCGGTAAGAGGAGAAATCGGAGTGCGAAGGAAATCATTATTAGGTGTTGGTGAAGTCACACAATTTAGTAGTATCTTGAGCCAACGCGACAAACAAGCAATCTAACACACGAGTAAACAAGAGCAAACGGGCAAAAGAGGCAAATAGAGAGGGAGGATAGAGAGAGAGGGCGAATAAAACGGCAAGGGTGAATTGGGGGGAGAGGAAAACGAGAGGCAAATGGCAAATAAGGTAATGCGAGAGATAGGGATTGTGATGGGTACTTGGTATATTAACTTTTGCGCAGACTCCCCGGCAATGGCGCTAGAAATCCTTCTTGCTACGTCTTGAGCTTGCGTTGGTTTTCCCCGAAGAGGAAGGGATGATGCAGTAGAGTAGCGTAAGTATTTCCCTCAGTTTTTGAGAACCAAGGTATCAATCCAATAGGAGGCCACGCTCAAGTCCCTCGTACCTGCACAAAACGATAGCTACTCGCAACCAACGCGATTAGGGGTTGTCAAGCCCTTCACGGTCACTTACGAGAGTGAGATCTGATAGATAGAATATTTTTGGTATTTTTGGTATAAAGATGCAAAGTAAAAAGTAAAGGCAAAGTAAATAGCAGAACAATATTAAAGTGATGGAGATTGATATGATAAGAATAGACCCGGGGGCCATAGGTTTCACTAGTGGCTTCTATCAAGAGCATAAGTATTCTATGGTGGGTGAACAAATTACTATTGAGCAATTGACAGAATTGAGCATAATTATGAGAATATCTAGGCATGATCATGTATATAGGCATCGCGTCCGTGACAAGTAGACCAAAACGATTCTGCATCTACTACTATTACTCCACTCATCGACCGCTATCCAGCATGCATCTAGAGTATTAAGTTAAAAACAGAGTAACGCCTTAAGCAAGATGACATGATGTAGAGGGATAGTTTCATGCAATATGATAAACACCCCATCTTGTTATCCTCGATGGCAACAATACAATATGTGCCTTGCTGCCCCTTCTGTCACTGGGAAAGGACACCGCAAGATTAAAACCAAAGCTAAGCACTTCTCCCATGGCAAGAAAACCCAATCTAGTAGGCCAAACCAAACTGATAATTCGAAGAGACTTGTAAAGATAACTAATCATATATAAAAGAATTTAGAGAAGATTCAAATATTATTCATAGATAGACTCGATCATAAACCCACAATTCATCGATCTCAACAAATACACCGCAAAAAGAAGATTACATTGAATAGATCTCCACGAGAGAGGGGGAGAACTTTGTATTGAGATTCAAAGAGAGAGAAGAAGCCATCTAGCTACTAACTATGGACCCGAAGGTCTGAGGTAACCTACTCACACTTCATCGGAGAGGCTATGATGATGTAGAAGCCCTCCCTGATGATGACCCTCTTCCAGCGGAGCTCAAGAACAGGCCCCAAGATGGGATCTCGTGGATACAGAAAGTTGCGGCGATGGAATTAGGTTTTTGGCTCCTGTTCTGATCGTTTGAGGGTACGTGTGTATATATATGAGGAAGAAGTACGCCGGAGGAGCAACGAGGGGCCCACGAGGCAGGGGGTGCACCCTAGGGGGGCGCCCCCCACCCTCGTGACCGCCTCTTTTGTTCCTTGGAGTAGGGTCCAAGTCTCCTGGACCACGTTCGGTGAGAAAATCACGTTCCCGAAGATTTTATTCCGTTTGGACTCTGTTTGATATTCTGTTTCTCCGAAACACTGAAATAGGCAAAAAAACATCAATTCTGGGCTGGGCCTCCGGTTAATAGGTTAGTCCTAAAAATAATATAAAAGTGAAAAATAGAGCCCAATATAGTCCAAAACAGTAGATAATATAGCATGGAGCAATCAAAAATTATAGATACGTTGGAGACGTATCATCAGGCTAAGAGAGCAAATCAGGAAATCTTAAAAGGTCTCAAGCCCCGGCTCATGGTTCCCTCGAAGTGAACCCCGGGTTGTTGGGTAGAGGAGTTACCCTCGGTGCTATGGAGTATCAACACCACCCCTAACAGATCTATAGGTTATACACCTTTCTTCATGGTTTATGGAGCGGAAGCAGTGTTGCCTAGTGACACCCGTCATGACTCGCCTCGCGTGGTGGCTTATGTTGAAGCTAACAATGAACAAGCCAGACATGATGCACTTGACATGTTAGATGAGGAAAGAGATTTAGCAGCGGTTCGATCAGCAATTTACCAACAGGACCTGCGCCATTAGCACAGCTGCCGGGTTAAGTCTAGGAATTTTCAAGAAGGTGACCTGGTGCTCCGGCTCATCCAGGATCTATCAGATGCACACAAGCTATCCCCACCTTGGGAAGGGCCCTTTGTGGTCAGCAAGAACTTAAACAACGGGTCATTTTACCTCATTGACGTTCGAGAGCACAAAGACTCACGTAAGTCGGAAGAGGAGACCCATCGGCCATGGAATATTTCTCAACTTCGGCCATACTACACATGAGCCACCAGCTCTCATCATGTACGTACGTTGACGTTATATATATTATGATAAGTAATAAAGTAGGACCATCGGTCTCTTTTCTTTTTAGAAAGATTACACATCTTTATTATTTTTTACTACTATTTTCAAATGACTATTAAGGAGCTGATCATATTTGAATCAAGTCTAACCTTTTTTGGTCCAGCTTATGACCGTATTCGAATCTAGCTGTAACTATCATGGCCACTTGGGGGCTTCCTGTTCAAACAAAGGTCGTATTCAAACCAAAGAGAACATAGCTGTCCTAACCCTTTTGATCGGCTCAAAGCCAAACTCACTAGGGGGCTTCTTGATCATATTCGAATCACAACTTAACCCCTTTTGGGTCCGACTTGGATCGTATTCGAATCAGGGTCGTTAAAAACCTCTCAAGGTCATTTGGGGGCTTCCTGTTCAAACATAGGTCGTATTCGAACCAAAGAGAACATAGCTGTCGGTACCCTCTTGATCGGCGCAACGCCAAAGCCACTGGGGGCTATATGGTCGTATTCGAACCTTAGCTTAACCACTTTGGTCCGGTTTACTGATCGTATTCGAATCAGAAACCCCCAACCTTTAATTACAAGGTCAATTTTGTTTACCACCTATTATTTGCCTTATTGGTTTTTTATTGTCTCAATTTCACAAATAATCAGCATGGTCTTTTCACCGGCTGGACTATTTGACAACAAGCTGCCATGGCATGATAATCATTAAGTATTCAGAAGCATTGACTTCTCAAAAAACACAGGATTATCAACTTCATCACTTGGGTCATTTAAACTGGTGGTCAGGAGATCAAAGGTACAGGTGTGGCTATTGTTCATGAACAGTTGCTTTCTGTATTAATCAAAGGTTATTTCAGCGTTGTTTTCTTTTTACATCTGGTTCTGTTTTTTATTGTGATAAAAAATATTGGCTATAAACCGGGTGTTCTGACCCATTTGGTACTAAGCCTCCAAGCCAGTTGTTTCCTTTTTATCTACAGGAACAAGGTTGAAGTATTGCACGGACAACCATAAATATGATGCATACATTAACACCAGAAAGCACAGAGTAACACACGGTGTCTTATGCGCGATGGCATAGGCAGAATTTGCAGTGTTTTCAAAACTAATCTATTACAAGGCTTTTATAATCCCATGAAGATGGTCATCACTCCTCCCTCGCCGGTTCACCGCCCTCTGCTGATTGGAAGCTGGGCTTTGACCAATCAAAACCGTTCGCGGCAATAAATTCTGCTTCTTCGTCAATTAGGCCGGTTGGATCAATTTCCGGAGCAAATGTATGTTCATGAAAAGGAGGGATTAACTCTATCACCTTGGACGAGGGAGTTGCTATCTTCTTATTTTCCACATCAAAACCCGGCTGATACTTGTTGATATTGGTTTCATCTCCAAGAGTAGTCGCATGAGGTCGAACTCCGCGCACGCAAGCCATGAAGTCATCTTGGTCAAAGGGAGATCCGTCTTCCTTCACGGTAGGATACCCTCTGGCTACATCCGCCGGGTCTAGATCTGGCACCCAAGCCTTGGAGCGGCTCAGGGCAGTCAAAGCTCCGGCTCTAGCACAGGAGCGCTTCACTTCTTGGAACCTGGTAGGTAAGATTGACAGCTTTTTTAAGACGTCACTGAGCCGGTTGGGTCCTTGATTGGCAGGAGAGATAGCGGCAAGTGCCCGTTGTGTGCCAATATACAATTGCTCCACTAAGGTATAAACCGCCTCCAGTTTAATCGCATTGTCTTGGCTCAAATTCTTGCTTCGTGGGCCTACACATGTTATATGAACAAAGGATTAGCCAGCGGTTTATTTTCCGGGTCAGCATAAGATACAAAAGGTCGGTACATATGGCTTACCAAAGATGGCGGACACCATTTGGGATACCCAGTTCTTTAAGCCGGCCAGCTTTATAGTAACCTCCTCAAGAGCTACTTCTGCCTTTTCGGCATGTTGTGTCAGTAGTGTTTTCTCTTCAGCCCAGGTTTTCTTCTTGGTAGTCAAGATGTTTTTCAGATTTTCCGTCTCACCAAGACTTAATTGAAGCTTGGAGTTGGCAGCCTTGATTTCTGCCTCCTGATCCGCCAACCGGGTCTTGGCGCCAGTCAATTGCGAACCCAATTGAAATAGGGCATTCTGCAAGACATATACAGGTGTATTAAAGCTCAAAATTCAAGATTTAAGTCTCAAGTGCCTTTGCACTGCAAAGGCACTTGACACTTGGGGGCTAATGTATGCCAAAACAAATTTTTATGATTCTACTATATTTCAAGTCCCAAGTACTTTACAAAGTAACAACACTTTGCATTTGGGGGCTAATGTATGATATTTAGCAAGTATCTCAAGGGTAAGCCGGACTACAGTATTTGTTGAGTTCGGTACGAGACGGTTATGAAAATTCAAAGAACTGGCTCATTTATGGTCAAATGAACTGGCCCTTGGGGACTATAGGTGAAGCTTTGTTCTATTTTATTGAACTCCAGAAAAATCTAAAGGTAAAGTCTAAGCCTATATCATAAAGTCTATAGATCATTCCGGTTTTCTCATAATCTAAAGACTTGGGGGCTGGCAGAATATAAGTAAGTCGAAAGAACATACCTCGTACTTCAGTTGCAACTGCTTGACCATTTCGATCTCTGAGTCACGGCTGGAGTGCACATTGCTGAGATAGCCGGATAATATGTCGTTGGCATTCAGATGGTCATAATGCGAAATATCAAAACACACTTTTTGTCTTTCCAGCGCCTCTTGTTTCGAAGTATGACGAGCCAACACGGTGGGATTCCCCGGCTCAGTGAAGCGGCTCCTAGTGATCAGAACGTCTTGAGCAGACGGTGATGGCGGGTTAGCCGAGCTGGATGGTCCATGGGAGATGGGTTAACGGTGGTATCGTCAACCGACGACTCGGGAGGATTTGCTTCTGTGTTGACAGGCGGGTCTTCTGGAGTGTCAGTTAATGGAGGAGAACAGGGCATGGCCGGTTCAGGGACAGGAACTGGCGGGTCTTCCACTGGCTTAGTTGCCTTTGCCTTCTTGGACATAGCTTGACCACTAAGACAAATATTATAGGACTGTCAGTATAAAGATACAGTTTAAAAAACATGGAGGAAAGATTATTTTTTCCTTACCCAGGGGCAGTCTTGAAGGCCGGAAATTGCGTCTGGGACGAGTCGCCAGAAGAGCGAGACACCTCCTTCAAAGATAAAGTAAAGTTAAGTAATGCAAGGGAAAGGATCCATTAAACAGAAAGTCAAAAACAAAGAAGTAAACCTCATTCCGGCGCTCTTGAGGAATTTGTTGAAGAACAATAGGTGGTTCATCATCGTTCCGGGCCTGACGGCGGCTTTCATGTTGCTACTTTTTCAAAACAAAATGAGGATCCAGATAAGCCAAAGGGTGTGAAAACCTTACTTTTCGGCTTATGACTCGAAGTTTCTGTCTCGGCAAATGGGCTGAGTCAGAGGAGATAGTTACATCTTCTTCCATGGCCTGACTGGCCCCAGTGTCGTCCTGGTAATGATCAGTGTTAATAAGATTATTAAAAAGTTGGCCAAGGGAGTCAAGGGCTACCTCCGACTCAGAAGTATCGTCAAGCTTCATCATGTCTTCAGCGGTGCTCTTCTTCTTCTTTATAGACCTCCGGGTCGTTTTCTTGGCGTTTATGGTGGCGATTCTCACTTTCTTGGCAGCTTCGTGGTCATATTTAACTTTCTAGAAATCAGATTTGGCCTGTACACAGGTAAAAACAAGATGAAAGGTCAGGCAAGTATTAGAAAATAATACGGCTGGGAAAAATACAAAGGAGAGAGATCAGAGATTCCTTACTTCTGGCACCGGGTTATGTTTGCAGAAGGGGTTTAACCCGACTTTACTGTAGTCTTTGTATTTTCCGTTCACCAGAAGGGTTGACATTGAAACAATATCTTCTTCCGTTAATTGAACGGAGCTGTGACGAAGAGAGTCATCTGGGCCTCCACCATACTCATACATCAATTTTGATCGACAGCTTAAAGGAATAACCCGCCACGCAACCCAGCAACAGGTCAAGTCAACTCTGGTTAAGCCATTCCCCAATAAAGCATTAATCCTTTTGATTGAGGGAATCAGCTTCTTGCGTTCGGCCGCAATAAGTTTGTTAGGGAGCGCAAATTTGGAGTCAAGACGCTCGGCGCAATAACCCGACAATGGCTTCTCATTTACTCCTGAAATGTCTTCACAGTAGAACCAAGTCTGATTCCAGTCTTTGGGATGACTCAGCAAGACAATAAGGGGGAAGACGACGCCCCGTCAGTGTTGAATCGAGATGCCCCCAAGTTCCAAACTAAGGCCATTGGTGCACTCGTTCTGCTGGTTCAGATAAAAATACTCTCTAAAGAGCTCCACGGTCGGCTCTTCTTGAAGGTAAACCTCACAAAGCACTTGGAAGTTGCAGATATTGGATATAGAATTGGGTCCGATATCTTGAGGGTGGACATTGAAAAAATGGAGGACTTCTCTGAAGAACTTTGAGCCGGGCGGGGAAAAAACACGGTTCATGTGGTCAGAGAAGACAATGACTTCACCATCTCTTGGATTGGGCCGTTCCTCCTCTGGGTCAGGCGCACGGTAGGACATGATATTCTTCCCTGGCAAAAAACCTATGGTAAAGAAGTCCTTCAGAGTGTCCTCAGTTACTATTGAGGGAACCCTGTTGTAGACAGTCGGTGCTTTGGACGGCATGATGTTCGAAAAACGAACTGAAAGGAAAGCAAGCTGTCGTTTCAATACAAGGATAATGATTAACTTAAGTGATAATGGTACTGGGGAGCAATGGCAGCTTAGATAAGGGCTAATGTCATATAAGGAAAAGTAAGCCGAGACAGTAAGCCGCCATGACTACAGATATTTGAGAAATACCAGCGGCAGAAATTGGTTAAGTATGGAGACAAACAGGTTTCTTCACTTCTGGATATTAATATGGATCAAATGGCCGTTCAAAATGAAAAACTTCCTAGACCTAAAAATATAGCTCAGATGAGTTCAACAGTTCTAAATGCAGCCCTTGTACCAGAAAAAAGGATCTACTAATGTCAAAAGTAGGCACCAAACAACTACCGTTTAAGCATACATCTTTTTTGGATCAAGAGGAGCAGGCAGTGGAAGGACTACGAAGAAACCGCGAAGAACTATGAAGAACATGAGGAAAACCTAGAAGCTTTGAATGCGGATTTGAGGAACAAGAGAACAAGAACTTACGGCTACGGATTCTCCAAGGAAGATCGCCGCTGTTCTCTGAACCAGGTCTGGTTGATGCAGCGGCCAAGGTCGGTGACGAGATGCTCGACGACGGTGGCGGAGCTCAAGCAGCAGCGGAGGTCGCGAGAGGAGGAAGACGAAGAAGAGAGGATAATGAGAAAAAACGGCCGCGTGCCTATTTATAAGGAAAAAAGCGAACAGACAGGCGCGAAAATCGAGGAAGACCCAAATAATGGTTATCCAACTAAACAGATGCCTCGATTCTCGGGAGGCATTAAAGATGAAGATCCGTTGAGAGATGACATCATAATTTTTTTTTGTGTTTTCAAGAGATGACGTCAGGGCGTGTTATAAAAAACCCCTGCGAGGATAAGAAGATGGATTTTGGCTAAGTGTTGAAGATTGACAAAGAACAAAGTTCAAAGTCAACATGGGGCCTAATGTTGGGGATATAGCTATCAGTTATGACCCGCCCAGGAGGGGCCGTGTCAAGACCCAATGGCGGGTCACAAAGGAAGCCCAGTAAACACTCAAGGAGATAGTTTGTTAAATCTTATAGAAGGCCTAAAGGCCTAGAGGCGGCATAAGGCATAATATTGTAAACCGCCGTATGTAAGGAAAGACTTGTAAAGAAAGGAATGTAAAAGAAGTCCCCAAGCCGGACTCGACTTATGAGCCGGCATGGACTCTGTAGGCCACCAGGCATCAACCCATGTATATAAGGGGACGACCCGATGGCGGCTTAGGGCAAGAAACAAGAGATCGATAACCAAACTGGCAAACTAGCCTCTTGGTGATCGAAACCTCAGGAATAACAACACAACGTAGGCTTTTAACTTCATCGTAAGGGGCCGAACTAGTATAAAACCTCTCGTGTCCTTTGTCCCGATAACCCCTTTAAGCTTCCTAGTACCGATGGCCCTACGACTAAGTCCTTTTGCTAGGACATCTGCCGTGACAATTTCACGACACTCATGATGAGAAAATTCGCCACTATTATATATTCAAATTATTTCTATTCTCATTAAAGGGTGATGCTTAGACTTGGTATAATACTCTTGCTCCTGGTTGTCTGCGTAGTCCTCAGGATACGATTTATTACTTCTCTAAAGAATATTTTCCTGGTCATAAGAAACTAGTTGCCTTACAGGAAATATTTAACTTTGTGCAAATTGAAGAAGAGAGTCTCCCACAAGCATGGGGGAGGCTTCTCCAATTTCTTAATGCTTTGCCTGATCATCCTCTTAAGAAAAATGAAATACTTGATATCTTCTATAATGGACTAACCGATGCTTCTAGGGATTTCCTAAATAGTTGTGTTTTCAGGGAACGAACTATTGGACAAGCTGAAGAACTATTGAATAACATATTGAAATATTATGATGATTGGACTCTTCCCGAACCACTGCTTAAACCTACTCCGAAGAAGAAGGGTATCTTATATATCAGTCCTGAGGATATGCAAGAGGCAAAGAAATCTATGAAATAAAAAGGTATTAAAACCGAGGATGTCAAAAATTTACCTCCTATTGAAGAAATACATGGGCTTGATACACAACCACCATCTAAGGTGGTAGAGGTAAATTCTTTAATGAATTTCAATGATAATGACAATCCTTATAATATGCATCCTACCCAATGCCTTTATGAGTTCGAAAATTACATTAGGAAGCACAATCACTTCAATGCAAATGTTATGAAACAATTGAAATGCAATTCTGATATGATTGGTTGCTTGAGTGACTTGTTATTTAGAATCTCCGATGATTTTAGAGGTGTAGGAAAGCATGCCTCTATGGTTCAAACTCAATTGGAACAAGTTTCTAAATCTCAAAGAGAATTGCTTGATGAAATGAATAATAATATCAATGATCATGCTGTTAGAGTAATGACTAGAGGAGGTAGAATGACTCGGGAACCACTTTATCCTAAGCGACACCCGAAAAGAATTGAACAAGACTCTCAAAGAGTTAACATTGATGCACCTAGTCCTTTTAAAAATAAAAAGAAGAAGAAAAATGATAGGACTTTACATGCCTCTAGTGAACCTGAAGTAGAAAAACCTCCCGATAATGATAATGAAGTTTCCATCTCTGATGCTGAAACTCAATCTGCTAGCAAACACTCACCTTCGGATAATGAAAATGAAAATGAAAATGATGAGGTTCATGAAGACACTCAAACAAATAATAAAGAACCAGATAATGATGTTGAGATAGAGCCAACAGTTGATCTTGATAACCCACAACACAAAAATAAAAGATATGATAAAAGGGACTTTGTTGCTAGAAAACATGGTAAGGAAAGAGAACCATGGGTTCAAAAACCTATGCCCTTTCCATCTAAGTCAAGTAAAAAAGAAAGATGATGAAGAATTTGAACGCTTTGCTGAAATGATTAGGCCAGTCTTTTGCATAATCACTTGATTGATATCTTGAAAATGCCTCCTTATGCAAAGTACATGAAAGACATCGTCACCAACAAAAGAAAAATACCGAAAGCTGAAATCTCCACCATGCTTTCTAATTATACTTTTAAATATGGAGTGCCTAAAAAACTTGGAGATCCGGGAATCCCCACTATACCTTGCTCTATCAAAAGAAACTATGTGAAAACTGCTTTATGTGATTTGGGAGCTGGTGTTAGTGTTATGTCTTTCTCTTTATATAAAAGTCTTGATTTGAATAAACTCACACCTACTAAAATATCTTTGCAAATGGCTGATAAATCAACTGCCATACCTATCAGTATTTGTGAGGATGTGCCCGTTGTTGTTGCTAATGTTACTATCTTGACTGACTTTGTTATACTTGAGATGCCCGAGGACGACAACATGCCGATTATCCTTGGTAGACCCTTATTAAATACTGCAGGGGATGTTATTGATTGCAATAAAAGTAAGGTCACTTTTAATATCAATGGTAATGAGCACATAGTACGCTTTCCGAAGAAACAATTCCAAGTGAATGTTATTAATGTTATTGAAAAATCTCCGACAATCACTATCGGAAGTTTTTAACTACCTCTACCTACTGCCAAAAATAAATATGAAATGCTTATTGTTGGGGACATCCATATCCCCGTTGAGGCAACGTAGTGATTTACGAAAGTTCTTTGGTTTCATGCTAATTGGAAGTGGTTGTTAATAAGACATGATCAACCTTATTAATGAATCATTTTTTAGAGGTATGAAGTTCATGAATTTAGTAAGCACTACCTTTTGTCCCTACCTTTTTTCTGGTTTTATTACTTAAATAAAATAAAATTCTATGTTTTTTCTATTTTCTGAATTTCCCGTGCAATAAAAATTGACCCAAAAATAGAAGTTCTCAGAATGCTCTGAAAATTTAATATGATTTTTTTAGTATATTTAAGAATTTTTGGTGCAAATAACATCAAAGGGAGGTGCACCAGGTGGGCACAACCCACCTGGGCGCGCCAGGACCCCCAGGCGCGCCCTGGTGGGTTGTGGTCCCCACATGGGCCCCCTCACTTATCTCTTCATCCCACATCATCACCTACCTCCAAAAAAATCATCATTGATCTCTCTCTCTCTCTATCTCTCGTGTTCTTGCTCTCAAACCCATGGATTTCGATCTCTTTGCTCGAAGCTCCATTTCTGAAACTATTTCGGGGGATTATTGCTCGGTATGTGACCCCTCCATTGGTCCAATTAGTTTTTGCTTTAGTTGTTTATATTTTGAATAATTAATTACTCTTGGTGTTGCTGTAGATGAGCTTGCGTGTTGATTTCTTAGAGTTCTAAGTACTTTGAATGCTTGCTATGGCCTCTATGCATACCTATGAGTAGTTGCTACCAATCTTATGAAGTTCTGTTAACAAATTTTTGTGACCCAGAAATTTTCGGAAAATTGTATGCGAATATGATGAACATCTTTGGAAGGAGTTCTTTGAGGAGGAGGTCCTCGGCGGCATCTTCTAGTAGCAGCTCTGATCGTCGGTCTTATGTTGAATCAAGTGAAAGTTCCATTCGGGATGCCGCCACCAAATCATGCTTATGGCCATGCAACGATTATATGGTGCATGTGGGCATTAAGGAAGAATTTGAAAAATATATTCACAATGCCGAGTTGGCCCCTACATTTCAGATAAGTGCAACCAACACCTCAACCTCACTGCGTCATTTACCAAAGGATTTAAATTCCATCCCCGTGAGTCTAGGGTGTGACTTAAACTGTATGAAAATCCATTTACCTTTTCTCTAGAGAGGTTTGCCTACTGCTGCAAAATCCCATTCTGGGTTCACTTGATGAACCACCAAGATCTGAGTTTGATATATTCTTGACTAGTCTTTGCTATGGTGAGGCTAGGGGAGTGGCGCAAGGTAGAATAAAGAGCATTCATTTTCCCTCAATCCAATATTTCGCACTATTTAATGGAAAATGCATTATAGGCAAACAAGATCGTAGTGAACTTTGTGCTCTAGACTTGAGCCTCATACGCACTGCTCTCACAAGTGACAAAAGTTATAATCTTGGAGCAATTGTTGCATGCAGGTTGCAACACAATGCTGGTAGTGGATATTTCTATGGTGGAATTTATGCCACACGCTTAGCAAGAGAGCTGGGTGTCTCACCTTTGCCTTATGACTCTATTTTACCCAGGCAGTATTTAGACTTTGATGCTATGAAACGTCATAAGATCCTTAGTGGTGAACCCCATAATTTCACTTATAACCTGTTGTTTAATAAAAGTTCCATTGTGGACACATATTTGCCTGCGCCTACTCTCTTTGATATTCACAGTAAGGGATGATATTATGTTCTTGAGAGGGAGGCCCGAGCTCATAACACGGCAGTTGTGGCTGCACGGAGGGCTGAGGCATCTGCACCTAGAGCCTCTGTGAGCTACCACTCCGACCATTATGCAGGCTACTGACTAATTACCAAGTTAGTCCAAAAGCCTAAGCTTGGAAGAGTATGTATTTCCACCGACATTACATTCATGTTCACACATTTCATTACAGTTGTCGGTGTCCACACTTTTTCATTGTATCATCCATGTTAAATTTAGTTTCTCACTTTCTTCTTGTGTGTTTGAAAAACTTTGAGAAAATTCAAAAATATATTTCCCACTTCTTTTTGGTTTTTCTTCCTAGTTTAAATAGTTGTAGTACTAAAAACAAAATCCAAAAAGATTTCCTTGTTCTTCTTTTGCTTGTCGGGAGCTTTCCCGTGTAAATAGTTTTTCTCGTTTTTGTTTTCCTTTCTTTAAGTTACTTTCTTTCAGAAAAACAAAAACTCCAAAAATATTTCAGTGTGTTTCTCTGAATTCCGTTTCCTTTTTTTAATGAGTCATACCGAGGAGAAGACCACGATGAAAATGTTGAGTGGCTCTCATATGCATTATTGTTGATCTAACAAAGAGCCCGTATTACTTTGTCTTCTCCTTTTCGAACAAAATGTTTGCAGATTCCTGCTGAGTCCACGACACTCTTGCACTATTATTATTTTCAAATCCTTCGATCCTGCAAGCGAAAGGCAATAATGATGATATTTGATGAACTGGCTGTGGCAGAGAGAAACGGGTATGAACTCGACTTGTTTTGTTTTTGTAAATTTGTTTAACCGAGTATCCATGATTCAGCTTATTATGATCAAACATTTTTGCCATGACAATTAGATATTATAGTTTCTCATGCCATGCTGAAGTAGCTAGGAGTGGATAATGATTTATCTTGGATGTCAACATTGCGTTAAAATGATTGTGATGTAGTATGATGATATGGTATCCTCCTTTGAATGTTCGAGTGGCTTGACTTGGCACATGTTCATGCATGTAGTTGAATCAAAACCAACATAGCCTCTATGATATTTATGTTCATGGTGTTCATATCCTACTCATGTTAGTATCCAATGTTACTTATGCATAATGCATGTTCATGACCGTTTTTTCTCTCTAGCTGGCCGCTTCTCAACCTATTTGCTAGCCTTCACTTATACTATGTGGGATGCATCAAAAACCTGAAACCCAAGTTATTCTAGATGATTCCACCATACCTACCTATATGTGGTATTAGCCTGCCGTCCTAAGTAAATTTGCATGTGCCACCTCTAAAAACTTCAAATAAATATCATTTTTGTGTGCCTGGATTGTTTACAGAGCGATAGGAGGTAGTCGGTATCTTCCATGCTAAGCAGGTTATTCTCATGATGAGTGTTTAATCACACGTCCTTGCACGAGAGGGGAGGTAATAGGTATTCCCATTCCCAAACTCAAATTGAAAATAATTAAACAAAACTCTCCCGGGATTGTTGTTGGTATGGACAGCACCCATTGTTTTAGACAAGCCGTGGAGTGTGATTGTTGGTGGAGGGGGAGTAAACCTTTAATTTTATCGCTTGGGAACCTCCGTTAATGTGTTTAGCATGGAAGATACCGATAACTAATGGTCGCGAAGTAAACAAGAAGGGTGCATTTCTCAAAATTTCATTTACCTCTGTTTTAAAATTTTGAGCTCCGGCAACTAGAAAAGATCATTACCCTTTGCATTTTTATTGATCAAATGCATGAGGATGACAATAGTGCATCATTACCCATTTTCCTTTTATTGATCAAATAAAACATTAGCTACACATGATGCACCCAATATTAGCTACACATCTCTGCAAGTAAATAAAGCAAGTATAAAATATCATTACCCTTTGCCTTTTATTGATCAAATGCTCGAAAGACTATCTAAACACACACACTTTTGTTTCCTTGATGGATATTCTGGTTTTTCTCAAATACCTGTTTCACAACCTGATCAAGAGAAAACCACCTTTACTTTCCCTTTTGGAACTTATGCTTATAGACATATGCATTTTGGTTTATGTAATGCACCTTCTACTTTTCAAAGATGTATGACTGCTATATTCTCTGATTTTTGTGAAAAGATTGTTGAGGTTTTCATGGATGATTTTTTTTGTTTACAAAACTTCTTTTGATGATTGCTTAAGCAACCTCGATCAAGTTTTGCAGAGATGTGAACAAAAGTAATCTTGTCTTGAATTGGGAGAAGTGCCACTTTATGGTTAATGAAGGCATTGTCGTGGGGCATAAAATTTCTGAACGAGGTACTGGCGTAGATAAAGCTAAAGTGGACACAATTGAGAAAATGCCATATCCTAAAGACATTAAATATATTTGTAGTTTCCTCGGTCATGTTGGTTTCTATAGGAGGTTCTTTAAAGACTTCTCTAAAATTTCTAGGGCTCTTACTAATCTTTTACAAAAGGATGTTCCATTTGTTTTTGATGATGATTGTGCAGAAGCCTTTGAAACACTTAAGAAAGCCTTAACTTCTGCACCTATAGTTTAACCACCCAATTGGAAGTTGCCTTTTGAAATTATGTGTGATGCTAGTGATTATGATGTTGGTGTTGTTCTAGGACAAAGAGTTGATAAGAAATTAAATGTTGTCCATTATGCTAGTAAAACTCAAGACAATGCCCAAAGGAATTATGCTACTAGTGGAAAAAATAGCAGTTGTGTTTGCTTTTGATAAATTCACATCTTACATTTTTGATTCAAAAGTAATTGTTCACACCGATCATGCTGCTATAAAATATCTTATGGAAACAAAAGATGCTACCAGGTCCAGACATAGCAAGGATTGATAGACTAAGAGCTCTTTCTTGATTCTATTTATGGTGGTGCATGGCCGTTCTTAGTTGGTGGAGCGATTTGTCTGGTTAATTCTGTTAATGAATGAGACCTCAGCCTACTAACTAGCTACGCGGAGCCATCCCTCCGCAGCTAGCTTCTTAGAGGGACTATAGACTCATTAGGTGGGTTCTCTTGCTACAAGAATTTGACTTACATATCACTGACAAGAAAGGAGTTGAGAACCCCATAGCTGATAACTAGTCTAGGTTAGAAAATATTCTTGATAACCGACTACCTATTGATGACAGTTTCCCTAATGAACAACTAGCTGTCATAAATGCTTCTCATAGTACTCCTTGGTATGCTAACTATGCTAATTACATTGTTGCTAAATTTATACCACCTAGTTTCACATACCAACAAAAGAATAAGAATTCTTCTATGACTTAAGACATTACTTTTGGGATGACCCACATCTTTATAAATAATGAGTAGGTGGTATTATTAGACGTTGTGTACCTGAGCATGAACAGGAAAAAATCCTTTGGAAGTGTCACTCTAAAGCCTACGGGGGGCATCATGCGGGAAATAGAACTTCACATAAGTTGTTACAATCTGGTTTTCATTGGCCTACTCTTTTTAAGGATACTCGTAAGTTTTTCTTGAATTGTGATCAATGTCAAAGAATTTGTAATATTGCTAAGTGTCAGGAAATGCCTGTGAATTATTAACTTGTTGTTGAACCTTTTGATGTTAGGGGCTTTGATTATATGGGACATTTACCCTCCTCTAATGGGTATACAGATATTTTGGTTGCTGTTGATTATGTCACTAAGTGGGTAGAAGCTACCCAACTAGTAATGCTGATCATAACACCTCCATTAAAATGCTTAAAGAAATTATCTTCCAGAGGTTTGGAGTCCCTAGATATTTAATGACTAATGGTGGTTCACATTTTATTCATGGTGCCTTTCGTAAATTGCTTGCTAAGTATGATGTCAACCATAGAATTACATCACCCTCTCATCCTCAATCTTGTAGTCAAGTTGACCTTAGCAATAGAGAAATAAAATTAATATTACAAAAAACTATCAATAGGTCCCGAAAGAATTGGTCTAAGAAACTTGATGATGCACTTTTGGCCTATATATAACAGCTTATAAAAATCCTATGGGTATGTCTCCGTATAAAATGGTTTATGGAAAAGCTTGTCATTTGCCTCTTGAGTTAGAACATAAAGCATATTGGGCAATTAAAGAACTCAATTATGATTTCAAACTTGTTGGTGAAAAGAGGTTATTTGATATTAGCTCACTAGATGAATGGAGAACCCAAGCTTATGAAAATGCTAAACTATTTGAAGAAAAAGTTAAAAGATGGCATGACAAAAGAATCCAAAAGCGGGAATTCAAAGTTGGTGAACATGTTCTATTGTACAATTCTCATTTTAGATTTTTTGCAGGAAAACTTCTTTCCAAATGGGAAGGACCATATATCATTGAAGAAATTTATCGCTCTAGAGCTATCAAGATTAATAATGCAGAAGGTACCAACCCGAAGGTGGTTAATGGACAAAGAGTTAAACACTATATTTCAGGTACACCTATTAATGTTGATACTAACATTACCCAAACCATGACACCGGAGGAACACATAAAAGAAACCTTCTAGAACACTCCAGAACCCTGAAGAGGAAGAGGTGCATGATATGGTAAGCAAACGGTCTCCAAAAAATCCGCAAAAATATTTTCTGTTAGTTTTGGAAAATTAGAAAAAACAAACAAATAAGAAACAACCGGGAAGGCAACCCAGGTGAAAGGATCGATATAGTTTACTAGAGGGGGGGGTGAATAGGCAACTAACAATTTTTAGCTTTTCTTTACCAATTTAAACTTTGCATCAAAGTAGGTTGTCTAGATGTGCAACTAGGTGAGCAACCTATATGATGCAACAACAATAATAAACAAGTGAGCAAGGGAAGTAACACAAGATAAGCTTGCACGAGTAAAGGGATGAGATAACCAAGAGTGGAGTCGGTGAAGACGAGGATGTGTTACCAAAGTTCCTTCCCTTTGAGAGGAAGTACGTCTCCGTTGGAGCGGTGTGGAGGCACAATGCTCCCGAAGAAGCCACTAGGGCCACCGTATTCTCCTCATGCCCTCACGCAGTGCAAGATGTCGTGATTCCACTATTGGTGCCCTTGAATGCAGCGACCGAACCTTTACAAACAAGGTTGGGGCATTCTCCATAACTTAATTGGAGGCTCCCAACAACACCACGAAGCTTCACCACAATGGAATATGGCTCCGTGATGACCTCAACCATCTAGGGTGCTCAAACACCCAAAAGTAACAAGATTCGCAAGGGATTAGTGGGGGGAATCAAATATCTCTTGGTGGATGTGTAGACCTAAGCCTTCTCAACCAATCCCTAGGAGATCGACAAGTTTGATTGGCTAGGGAGAGAGATCAGGAGAAAATGGAGCTTAGAGAAACAATGGAGCTTAGAGGTAGAAGAGGTGGTCAACTTGGAGAAGAAGACTCCCCTTATATAGTGGAAGAACAAATCCAACCGTTATCCACCAACTCAGCCTGCGAAGCACGGTACTACCGCACCGGAGGTGCGGTACTACCGCTAGGGCACAGGGTACTAGCGCAAGTCATTGCGGTACTACCGCCCATGCAGCAGAATCCAAAGCAACCCCGATGCGATGAAGCAGAGGGCGGTAGAACTGCTCCCCCTTGCGGTACTACCGCAAGGCAGGGATAGTCCAGATTTGGAAAGGCACGGACATATAAAAATACATCCGTGGAAACTTCCGCTGAGTTGGGATCTGTGCAAAAATCTGGCACGGTACTGCCGCATGCCTGGAGTGGTACTACCGCGTAGGGCGCGGATGTAAAAAATTACATCCGCCCCTACTTCCGCTCATGTTGCTATGCCAGGCTAAGGCTCACGGTACTACCGCACCCATGGGGCGGTACTACCGCGTAGGGCGTGGATGTCAAAAATTACATCCGCCCCTACAACCGCTCGAGTGGCTGAGCCTTGCCAGAGGCCACGGTACTACCGCTCCCAAGGAGCGGTACTTCCGTGAGTACCTGCGGTACTACCGCGCCTATGGCCGGTACTACCGCAAGGCCCCGCGGTACTACCGCTCCGAAGAGCAGTATTACCGCGTGCCCCAGAACAGCAACACTAGGAGTCCTTCATTTTGCAAAGACACGGAGAGACAGAGGATGCTCCAAAGAGCCAAAGGAAAGGTGGTGCAAAAGGAGTAGACATGAACGTGTTGATTCCGCCCAAACCTTTACAACGTGGACCCCCTCTTAATATGCTTTCCTACGACTCAAGTCCACCGAAAAGAAACATAGAGAAACGCCGTGTTCGATAAGCTCCGAGGGGTACCAAATCGTCTTGTGCTTAGACACGGTATATCTGAAATGCTCATTGCACACGATTAGTCCGCAAAAGCATTGTCATCAATCACCAAAACTACTAAGGGATAAACATGCTCTTACAATCTCCCCCTTTTTGGTGGATTGATGACAATATGTGATTTGCACAAAGGGATATAAAGACATACAACGACAATCCCACCATCTATAAAATGTAGACAGACTCCCCCTAGATGTGCGCATATTTGAGAAGTGCTTTGGACTGCACGGCACACATGCTAGGATCAACACTCCCCCTATATTTTATAGACAAGGCATATCTTGCAATAATGAACCTAACACTAAGAAAGATACAAACTAAGAGCATAAAGTAAAGGACACAAGATAGCATAGGCTCAATGAGGTATGCAAGAGTGCATATGTCTTACACCATATGATAGAAGGTTCTCACAAGTACAAACCAAACCAAAGCAAACGAGGTTCAAACGGAACGAAACGAAAGCAAAGCAACAAGATGAAACATGACACACGACGCACGACCCACAAATCCTACACTTTCTTCCTCTTTGGCATCAAGACACCAAAAAGGTAGGGAGGACGCCTATGACATAGGTGGTAGAACAGGCTAAGACGATCACTCGTCGCGCTCCTCGTCGGTCTCTGTAGTGGGAATGGTCTCCACCTTCTCCTCCTCATAATCAGTCCACTTGTAGCCCTGCTTTGCCATCCAAGCTGCCTCTGGGGTGATGAGATTCTCAGACCCGCTGGAAACCTCCTTGCCAAACGTCCTCAAGATCCTCTTGTCGCGCCGGTGACTCTCCTTCTGAGCAAGATGAGACTGGTATTGCCCCTTGGCCTGCATGTAGA
Organism: Triticum aestivum; assembly: GCF_018294505.1. Classification (NCBI taxonomy): domain Eukaryota; kingdom Viridiplantae; phylum Streptophyta; class Magnoliopsida; order Poales; family Poaceae; genus Triticum; species Triticum aestivum. Next base: position 167,520,465 of record NC_057806.1, read on the forward strand.
ACAGAGCCTTCATCTTGTTCTTCAGCTTCTTGGCCCAAGAAGGCTCAGAAGATGAAGGCGACTAGCTAGCAGAGCTGTCCTCATTAGCGTCCTCCTCCTCAATCTCATCCTCATCCACATCCATCTGAGCAGCCGTTGCCTCAGCACGGTAGTAGTGTTGGCCCACTAGGGCTTGACATGGAGCTTTATGGGCTCATGACGAGTCCAGTCAGGGGCAAGAAACTCATCATCGGGACAGAGCTTCTCCCAAGTCTTTGAGATCAACAAAAACAGGTAAGGTCCATAGATGGGTACCTTATGGTTGAACACCGCAAACCGAAGATCGCACCACATGATATGTGAGACATCAAGTGGTTGCGTCTGAGTATGACGCGCCTCTTCACAAATGAGCATCATATCCACAAGATAGGCATGCACCTTGTCCTTGTCACCAATGCGTGGAAAGAGGGAGTTGTGGAAGATGCGATACATGATGTCAAGGAATGAGTTCACCACCCACGCCTTCTTGCCATTGGGAAGCAACTTCTCAACATAGTAGGGATGAAGCTTGTTCTTGTTGGCTGACTCGGAATTGGCATGAGGGCATACACCAACGGGCATGTTGAGCCCCTCATCGGGAACCCGAAGCAAATCCATGAAGTCCTTCCATGTAGTAGTCAACTGCTGTCCATTGGTCATCCAGGTTATGGCCCATTCCTCAATAGGATGGAAGTGGATCGAAGCAAAGAACTGGGCCACAATCTCAGGGTCATAGTCCAGGTGGAAAGAGATCACATCCTCAATGCCAAACTGCTGCACTAGATCCAAAGCCTCACCAAAAAAGGCACGATGCTTATCATGCCTCATATGATTCATGTCAATCCAGTTCACGTCCACATAGATGTTCTGCTTGGCCTTGATCACATCCAAATAGATAAGATTCTGCTGCTTGGTCCAGAACAAGTCATTCCCTCTGAAATTTGCACAGGGATTCAGCTAGGGGTTGATCTTCCTGTTAGAGACAAATTCAGCAAGTGGTATCTCATCCATGCCCATGGCGGGCTCCTTGTTCTTGGTGGCGGTGGTTTTGGTCCTGTGTTGGGGGGCACTGGAGCCCTCTGGAGCTCCACCTTGGTTGCGCAACCGCTTGGAGCGCGTGTCATAGCTGTGATTGGAACGGCGTGCAGGGGCACCGGAGCCACCACCTATGACAGAAAAGCACAAAATAAAAACACAAGAGAAGCAAGAAGGATCAATGCAACGGCCACAACAAAACAGGTGAAACAAGTAGAACTAGCAATGTGTAATTGCCACTTGAGAGATTTGACACCAATGGTAGTATCGCATGTATGCGCGGAACTAAAATTTTAGTACCGCTCCTAGTCACGGTACTAACGTGCCAGGATGGCATGGTAGTACTGCGCCTTGGAGTGGAAGTAAAATTTTAGTGTCGCACCTCGCACGGTAGTACCGCTCCTGAGGAGTGGTAGTACCGCAAGGGTGATGCGGTAGTACCGCACGGGGCCAGATCCGAACCACAAACGGATCTGAGCACAATCGTGACAACGGAGCGGTACTACGGTTGATCAAATCTACCAAGGGGCAACATACCAAGTATCAATTCTACACATTACTACTCTCCTACATCCTACTCTTGCAAAGATTTGGCGGAAAATCTGAAGAACAACATGCATCTCCCCAAAAACGTAGAAATGAAAGAATGAACCAAAGAGAGAGAGAGATTTGGGGAGAAACATTGTTCCATGGCAAGAGGAAGTGGTGGGGAACGATCCCACTGGACGGAATGCAAGGAGAGCGGCCGGAGAATGAGATCCGGCTAGGTTCTCCGGCGCCGTTCTTGGGCAGGAGATAGAGACGGCGTGGGGAAAAGGAGTAGAATGGGTATGGGGGAGTTGGAACTCCCCCTGCCCGCTCTTAACCCCCACGTGCTCGCGATTGCGCGGTAGTACCGCGTGTCATCGCGCTAGTACCGCCCGAGCGGAAGTACCGCACTGTGGGCGGTAGTACCGCTCCTCCAGCGACAGCGAAAAATTACTGCCGTGCTGGGTGTGGTAGTATCGTGCGCAGCTCCTATGGTAGTACCATGGGCCCAATAAAATGCAAGTTTCAAAAACAGAGAAGAAAGGGGCTTTTGCAATGCAACCTTCAAGCGAACGGACACACCAAAGAGCTAACACACAACGCAAGTCAAACACAAGCTCGGCGCGAAGAAGGAAGGACAAAAGACAATAAGCACCAACTGCGAGACACAACCTCTCCAAGGAGAGGACGATGGCCGAAGCCACCTATGTTTGAGTCAATTGGTATGGCACCACGAAGAATTATCCTTGAGCCCATGACCAAAACTCGTCTTTGAAGCACAAGTACCATCACAAATGGCTAATGTGAAATATTTGATCAATTTATGCATAATGGGGGGAGGGAGAGTTCATTGAGAGAACAACACTCCCCCTATGTCCATGCCTACACCTAAACAAGATAACAAGTTGAGTATGGTGGGTGTGCAAGGGTTCAAGCAACATTGCTCAAATCAATGTTATTTAGCTCATGCCTTACCTCGCGAAATCTTGCTTCATCCAAAGGCTTCGTGAAGATACCTACAAGGTTATCATGAGTGTTGACATAGTTGAGCTTGATCTCCCCTCGCCTAATATGATCCCGGATGAAGTGATACCGAATCTCAATATGCTTCGTCTTGAAGTGTTGCACCAGGCTGAGAGAAATCTTGATGGCACTTTCATCGTCACACCAAATAGGCACTTTTTCACAAATGACACCATAATCCTTTAAAGTTTGCCTCATCAATAGAAGTTGTGCGCAACAACTACCGGCTGCCACATACCCCGCTTCGGTGGATGAGAGAGAGAGAGACACAACTTTGCTTCTTGGAAGACCAACTCACCAAAGAGCAACCAAGGAATTGGCACCCTCCAGAAGTTGACTTCCTATCCACTTTGTCTCCCGCCCAATCGGAGTACGAATAGCCTACAAGATTGAATTCTGATCCTCTTGGGTACCATAAGCCAAAGTTTGGGGTATGAGCTAAATATCAAAAGATCCGCTTGACCGCCACAAAGTGACTTTCCTTAGGTGCGGCTTGAAACCGTGCACAAATTCCCACACTCAACATGATATCCGGTCTAGATGCACAAAGGTAAAGCAAGGAGCCAATCATGGAGCGATATACCTTTTGATCCACCGCTTTACCATTGGGATCTATGTCGAATTGGCATTTCACGGGCATTGGAGTGGAAGCCGGCTTGACTTCATTTAGCTTGAATCTCTTGAGCATGTCTTGAGTGTATCTGGCATGGTTGATAAAGGTTCCTTTTCTTTGTTGCTTGATTTTGAACTCGAGAAAGAACTTCAACTCTCCCATCATGGACATCTTGAACTTCGAGGTCATGAGAGCGGCAAATCCCTCATTGAAAGATTTGTTAGGAGAACCAAAGTTAATGTCATCAACATATAGTTGGCACACAAACAACTCCCCTTTGACCTTCTTAGTAAAAAGAGTGGGGTCGATTTTCCCAATTTCAAACCCACGATCTTGCAACAACTCGGTAAGGTGGTCATACCACGCATGTGGGGCTTGTTTAAGACCATAGAGTGCCTTATCGAGTTGGTACACATGATCGGGGAAATAGGGATCCTCGAACCCGGGGGGTTGTTTTACGTACACCAACTCATTAATAGGACCATTAACAAAAGCACTCTTCACATCCATTTGTTGCAACTTGAAGTTATGATGAGAAGCATAAGCAATCAACAAACGAATAGAGTCAAGACGAGCAACGGGAGCAAAGGTTTCACCGTAGTCGATACCCTCGACTTGGGAGTAGCCTAGAGCTACCAAGCAAGCATAGTTGCGGACAATAATTCCATGAGCATCTTGATTGTTCTTGAATATCCACTTGGTTCCAATGACATTATGGTTCCCCGTTGGCCTTGGCACCAATCTCCACACCTTGTTCTGTGCGAAGTTGTTGAGTTCTTCATGCATGGCATTAAGCCAATCCGGATCTTCGAGTGCCTCATGGACCTTTTGGGGTTCAACACAAGAGACAAACGCGTGATGTTCACAATAGTTTGCCAATTGTCTACGAGTGCTTACCCCCTTTCGTATGCTTCCAAGCACATTTGTCATGAGATGACCCTTGGTTGATAGCTTGGATGCAATCTTGGCAGCAGGACGCTCCAATTCCTCCTCGGGAGAGAGATGAGGACCGGTTACTTGATCATCTTGAGCATCATCTTAAGCTTTTTCTTGATCTTAAACTTTCTCGGAGGGGATAACTTGACCTTAGGCATCACTTGGTGGTTCAATTCCATCTTGAGGTTGATCTTTCCCTTGGTCTTGTTCATGAGGTTGAGAGCCTTCACTTTGTTCTACGGAAGCTTGTGGGTCTTGGGTTGGTGATGGTTCCACTTGAGTAGAACATTGTCCTTCTCCTTCGGCCACAAGGGGTTCCTCAATGGGTAGCATAAAACCAACACCCATTCTTCTTATGGCTTGGGGAGGAATTTCATCACCTACATCACAAGTACCACTTTGCTCCACTTGGGAGCCATTATTCTCATCAAACTCCATGTTACACGTCTCCTCAATAAGTCCCGTGGACTTATTGTGGACACGGTAAGCATGCGAGTTTGTAGCATAACTAACAAATATGCCCTCATGAGCTCTAGCCTCAAATTTAGACAAACGAACACCTTTCTTGAGAATGAAACACTTACACCCGAACACCCGGAAGTACTTGAGGTTGGGCTTGTTACCGGTGAGTATCTCATATGGAGTCTTGTTCAAGCCTTTGCGGAGGTAGAGCCATTGGATGCATGACACGTGGTGTTGATGGCTTCGGCCCAAAAGTTGTATGGAGACTTGAACTCCTCCATCATGGTTTTTGCCGCATCCATCAACGTCCGGTTCTTCCTCTCCGCTACAGCATTTTGTGGAGGGGTGTAAGGTGCGGAATATTAATGTTTGAACCCCTCATCACTAAGAAACTCATCCAAGGTGTAGTTCTTGAACTCGGTGTCATTGTCACTTCTTATTGTCAAGATGTTTGCATTGTGTTGACGTTGAGCTTAATTTGCAACGTCAATGACGGTTTGTTGAGTCTCACTCTTCCTCTTGAAGAAATGCACCCAAGTGTATCTTGAATACTCATCCACAATCACCAAGCAATACTTTCTACCCCCAAGACTATCAAAGGAGGGAGGCATAAAGACATCCAAGTGAAGGAGCTCCAAAGGCCTCTTCGAGTAAATGATAGCCGTGGGAGGGTGAGCCTTTTCATGTAGCTTTCCTTCGATAAAAGTACTGCAAGCACGATCTTTAGCAAAACTAACATTTGTTAGTCCACGGACATGGTTCCCCTTGAGAAGACTTTGCAAAGATCTCATATTGACATGGGCTAAACGGCGATGCCAAAGCCATCCCACGTCAACTTTAGCCATTAGGCATGTCGCGGTCTTAGTGGGTCGCTCCTAAAAGTTAATCACATAGAGACCGTTCTCGACATGCCAAACAAAGGCTACTTTAAGAGTCTGCTCCACAAGAGGGACACGGTATCAATATCAAAGAAAGGGGCAAAGCCCATGAGTGCAAGTTGACGAACGGAAACTAGATTGTATCCAAGGGATTCAACAAGCATGACCTTCTCGATCGCGAGATCATAAGAAATGACAACCTTGCCAAGTCCCAATACCTTAGAGGACGAGGCATCACCCCACTCGACATTGGTGGTCACAGATGGAATCTTGTGTATGTCCACCACCAAGTCCTTTCTTCCAGTCATATGATTAGTGGCTCCACTATCTTGCAACCATGATCCCCCACCGGAAGCAAACACCTACAAGAGATCAATAATTGGTTTTAGGTACCCATTTTGTAATGGGTCCTTTGATTTTAGTGACAAGGATCTTAGGAACCCAAATAGACCATTCAATGTACTCATAAGAAGAACCAACAAATTTAGCATAAACATGCCCATCACTATAGCACGACATAACTCATAGGATGGGTTAAAGTCACCGGCGTTGTTGGAAGGGGTGGCATTGCCTTTCTTGACACCACCACCCTTCACATTGTTCTTCTTCTTCTTAGAGGCACCCTATCCTTCTTTGAAAAAAGTTTGCATGAGAGGAGGAGGTTGTTTGGCCTTATCATTCCTCTTCTTGTTCTTGGACTTGGGTGCAAACCCAATCCCTTCCTTGGCCACAACTTCCTTTTGATTGCTCAAAATATTGTTGAGGTTCTTCTCACCTTGTATGCACGACACAAGGCCTTTCTCAAGTTGCTCCTTCAACTTTGCATTCTCCTCAACAAGATGCACATGCTCACAACAAGGGTTAGTAGCATTTGCATTATCAATTAAAACCATATGAGAAAAAGTGGATTTCTCCTTGGTTAGCCTCACTTGGATTTGATCATGAGACTCTTTAAGATTAGCGTGAGTACTCTTCAAGGCCTTGTGAGCCTTTTCAAGGATATCAAACTCCTCCTTGAGTCTAGCAAGGTCAACACCAAGTTTGGCCTTCTCGGAATTTAGCACACGAGACACAACAAGAGCATGATCAAGATCTTTCTTTAATTTAGCATGCTCATCATTGTGTGACTCCTCAAGAGCCAAGTGATGACCAAGCTTTTCCTCAAGAGCATTAGAGAGATCTGATATCTCATCAGCATAGTCACGACTATGCCCCTCCATCTTAGAGATGGTGTCTTCGTGAGCCTCGATCATGTCATTGGCTTCACCAAGTTTTTCCAAGAGAGCAACAAAGTGCTTCTTGGATTTACACTTAAGCTTACTCATAAAATACTCAAACTCATTTTCCTCCACGTTGGACCCCCCACTTCAATCAATGAAATCCATCAAAGAAGGATGAGTAATGATGGTAGTTTTGATGTTGGGGGTTACCTTGTTCGTGGCTTTAGCCATGAGGCACTGGAGGTGATGTTATCATTGGGTGAGTCAAAGAGGGATGCCCGGGGTGTTGTCGCAATGGCCAGGGAGGCCATGGCAACCGTCTCACCATCTTCATCATCATCCTCGTTGTACTCTTCTTGTGCCACCAATCCCTTGGGAGGAGCCTTCTTGGTGAAGTGGTTCTTGTTGGGGAAAGACTTGGCCTTGTCCTTCCGGATGAGTTTGCCACCATTGTCTTCCCTCTTATCATAGGGGCACTCCGCAACAAAGTGGCTCACATTGCCGCAATTGTAGCAAGTCCTCACACGTTGCTTACCCTTGACGCCACTTGAGTTGCTCTTGTTGAACTTGGGCCTTGAGTTCTTCTTGCTCCAAAATTGTCTTGAAGCGAGAGCCATGTGCTCATGATAATCATATTTTGTATCCTTGGGGTTTCTCTCCTCTTCTTCCTCTTCCTCCTCTTCTTCCACACTAACCTTGGCCTTCAAAGCAATATTGGTCTTCTTGGCTCTTTGAGAATGCAATACCGCATTGTTGGCGGTCTTATCCAAGATACTCATTGCCACAAACTCATCCAACACTTCGCTTGAGGACAAGGTGTCGAAGTCCGGCCTTTGACGGATGACGGAGGACATGGCCTTATGGTAAGGCATCATGGCTTTGATAAAGTTCCTCTTGGTCCAATTGTCATTTGTATCCTTGCTCCCATGATCTCGGAGTGAGACCGCGAGTGTGGTTAGTCTCCGGTAGAGCTCACGAGGCTCTTCACATTCATTCATAGCAAATTCATCGCTTCATCTTGCACCACTTCATAGTTGAAGCGTTGAATGCTTGCGCTTCCCTTGTAAAGGGAAACAACATGGTGCCATGCTTCCTTTGCCACGGTGAATGGTCAGAGATGCGCAATATCTTCGGGAGGGATAGCATCTTGGATGATGAAGAGAGCATTCTCATTGAATTGATGATCTGCGGCTTCTCTTGGGGTGAAGTTTCTTGGGTCATGCGGATAGAAACCTTGCTCAATGATTCTCCAAAGGTTAGTATTCACATGATTTAAATGGCGTTTAAAGCAATATACCCAAGCGTCAAAATCCTCATTTTTCACAATCTTAGGAGGAGAACCGACATGATTTAAATGTGTGGAGGGAATCGGTCCTCCATAGGTAAGTGGAGGTTCCACATGGGCAAAGATGCAATTTCCACTTTTACCACTAGACAAAGGAACTTTATCACTAGAAGCTTCCCCCTTGTCGGAGTTAGCAACTGTCACCTTATTAGTGGGATCAACCACTTCCAAAGGTGCAGTGGATAATTTAAAACCATCAAGAAAATCTTTAAGCACGCCTTTGACCTCGGCCGTCATGGAGGTCTAAAATGTGTCCAAGGCCACATTAAGTTCCTCACATGAGACCGAGGTTCCCCCATCGGCCGTAGACGAGGACGGAATCACACCAGGGTGCTCCTCCTCACCGTCTACGGTGTTAGCCATACTCTTCGGACGGCAATGTCCTTAATAAAGAGAAGAGGCTCTGATACCAATTGAAAGGATCGATATAGTTGACTAGAGGGGGGTGAATAGGCAACTAACAATTCTTAGCTTTTCTTTACCAATTTAAACTTTGCATCAAAGTAGGTTGTCTAGATATGCAACTAGGTGAGCAACTTATATGATGCAACAATAATAAGTAAACAAGCGAGGAAGGGAAGTAACACAAGATAAGCTTGCACCAGTAAAGGGATGAGATAACCAAGAGTGGAGTCGGTGAAAACGAGGATGTGTTACCGAAGTTCCTTCCCTTTGAGAGGAAGTACGTCTCCGTTGGAGCGGTGTGGGGGCACAATGCTCCCCAAGAAGCCACTAGGGCCACCGTATTCTCCTCACGCCCTCACACAAGGCGAGATGCCGTGATTCCACTATTGGTGCCCTTGAAGGCGGCGACCGAACATTTACAACCAAGGTTGGGGCAATCTCCGCAACTTAATTGGAGGCTCCCAACAACACCACGAAGCTTCACCACAATGGAATATGGCTCCGCAATGAACTCAACCGTCTAGGGTGCTCAAACACCCAAGAGTAACAAGATTCGCAAGGGATTAGTGGGGGAAATCAAATATCTCTTGGTGGACGTGTAGATCTAGGCCTTCTCAACCAATCCCTAGGAGATCAACAAGTTTGATCAGCTAGGGAGAGAGATCGGGCGAAAATGGAGCTTAGATCAACAATGGAGCTTAGAGGTAGAACAGGTAGTTAACTTGGAGAAGAAGACTCCCCTTATATAGTGGAGAACAAATCCAACCGTTATCCACCAACTCAGCTTGCGAAGCACTGTACTACCGCACCGGAGGTGCGGTACTACCGCTACGGCACACGGTACTACCGCAAGTCATTGCAGTACTACCGCCCATGCAGCAGAATCCAAAGCAACCCTGATGCGATGAAGTAGAGGGCGGTAGAACCACTGGCGTGGTACTACCACTCCCCCTTGCGGTACTACCGCAAGGCAAGGATGGTCCAGATTTGGGAAGGCACGGACATATAAAAATACATCTGTGGCAACTTCCACTGAGTTGGGATCTGTGCGAAAATCCGGCACGGTAGTTCCGCATTCCTGGAGCGGTACTACCGCGTAGGGCACAGATGTAAAAAATTACATCCGCCCCTACTTCCGCTCATGTTGTTGTGCCAGGCCAGGGCTCACGGTACTACCGCACCCATGGGGCGGTACTACCGCGTAGGGCGAGGATGTAAAAAATAACATCCGCCCTACAACCTCTCGAGCGGCTGAGCCTGGCCAGAGGCCACGGTACTACCGCTCCCAAGGAGCAGTACTACCGTGAGTACATGCGGTACTACCGCGCCTATGGCCGGTACTACCGCAAGGCCCCGCGGTACTACCACACCGAAGAGCAGTACTACCGCGTGCCCCAGAACAGCAACACCAGGAGTCCTTCATTTTGCAAAGACGCGGAGAGACGGAGGATGCTCCAAAGAGCCAATGGAAAGGTGGTGCAAAAAGGAGTAGACGTGTACGTGTTGATTCCACCCAAACCTTTCCAGTGCGGACCCCCTCTTAATAGTACGGCTTTCCTACGACTCAAGTCCACCGAAAAGAAACATAGAGAAACGCTGTCTTCGATAAGCTCCGAGGGGTACCAAATCATCTTGTGCTTAGACACGGTATATCTAAAATGTTCATTGCACACGATTAGTCCGCGAAAGCATTGTCATCAATCACCAAAACTACTAAGGGATAAACATGCTCTTACACCAGGTGCCCACAAGACACGAGGGTCCGCTTGCCCCACCTGGCGTGCCCTAGTGGGTAGTGGGCCCCTCGGGCACCTTCTCGACTCCGTTTTCCTTCTGTATACTTGTTTCTGAAGATAAAAATTCTTTATATATATCGCCGGATGATTTGACCACCATATCGCAGAAAAATTCTCTGTTCCTATTTCGTGCTATTTTTTCTAACAGATCTAGATCGCCATGGTTGCCTCAAGCTCCTCCAAGGACAAGTTCTTCAAGAACCCCTACCTGTTGGAGGTGTTGAAGCACACTCAAGCCATTGAGATGCGTGGGGGGTGCTCCATATCCGATATGTTCAAGGCCCCAAGAGGAAGGGAAGTGTGGAGGCCAGGCTCGAGGCAGTGGAGCAGGAGATCTTCAAGTGCCAAGGGATGTTGGAGCATGGACTCAGTGCCAATCACCTCATGATCACGGAATTCACCTATGATCACAAGGTGGATGGCCGGTCTATGAAGGACATCGTCTCCACCTTCAACAAGCAAATCAATTTTCTGCAAAGCAAAATCTATGATCTTCAAAATCAAGGTTTTGAGTATGAAGCAAGATTTAAATGTATGAGTTTAGCTGCTATTTGCAGGACTCAAAAGACTCGTGCTTCCTCTTATGATGGTGAGCCCACTGCCATGGAAGCTGAGGACAAGTTTTCCCCTACCTCATCACCACCACCATCACCAAAGAAGGAGACTTGAGTACACGAGTATGGGCACTCCCCTTGGCTTCTGCCAAGCTTGGGGGAGATGCCCCAGTATTGTATCACCATCACTTTTATTACATTTGACTATCTTAGTTTGATCCTTAGCAATTTCATGATTTAGTTGAATAAAAGTTTAGTATGATCTATTTCTGAGTGCTAGTTTCGTGATCTATATAATAAAGTTTAGTATGATCTATTTGAGTACTCGAGTGAGAGTTGTCTAATAAAGTTTAGTTTGAGTTTTTTCTTCTTTACTTTGTTTTTCAATCAAAATAAAGGAAATAATGAAAAAGATCTTATGCTAATCTTATGGTAAGTAAGGACATCACATAAGGAAAAGTATAAGTGGTAAAATTTATTGAAAATTGACAAACATAGCATTGGTCAATGATGAAATTCATGAAAGAATAGATAAGGGAAGAGAAGATTCACATGCAAATACACTATCTTTGACATCTTTTATGATTGTGAGCCCCCACTAAATATCTTATGCCAAATTGTTGACGTTGGACAAGGAAGACAACGTAATGATTTATGTTTGTTCTTATTCACATAGAAGTTATATTGTCATAGATCCTTCAACATGTTGTGCTTGCTCAATATCTTTGCTAGCCAAAAATCCGCAGTAAGTAGAGATACTACTTGTGCATCCAAGACCCTTAAACCCAAATCCATGTTTTGAGAGTCAACGATACCTACCTATGGATTGAGTAAGATCCTTCAAGTAAGTTGTCATCGGTGCAAAAAGGCAATAAAATTTACTCCTAAATGTGTTTGATCCTTTAGTGTAAGGGAAAATAAGCGTTGTACGAACTTGTGATGGCAAAGTAATAAAAGCGACAAACTGCATAATAGAGGTTGCTATCATGAGGGGCAATATAACATGACGTTCTTTTGCATTAACAGATTGTGCATACAAACCAAAAAGCGCATGACAACCTCTGATTCCCTCTGCGAAGGGCCTATCTTTTACTTTTATGCAAGAGTCAAAGTATTTTCCTTTATTCCTTTTTATTTTTCTCTTTGGCAAACATCATGTGGTGGGTAAAGATCTCGGCACATATATGTAGTTGGATATGAGTGAGCATGAGTTATTATTGTTGACATCACCCTTGAGGTGAATAAGTTGGGAGGCGAAACTATAAGCCCCTATTTTTCTATGTGTCCAGTTGAAACTTTTTGCTCATATATATGTTGTGGGTGTTAGCAATCATAGAAGATTAAAAGATGGTTGAGTATGTGGACTTTGCAAAAGGATCTAGTACGAGACCCTTCCTGAAAATATGATGAATTGTAGTTGCAAAGTTGACCGAGAACATAGTTTGTTAGTTTTCAATAAAGTTTATGCTTTCTACTTCGATGTTGTGATGAATTGTTACTTTTTCATGAGAAGCTATATGATAAAGTCTGTTGTTGTTATAATAATATGCATGATGCTACTATCTCCGTATTTTGTTTCTATCAAACCTCTCTCTCTCTCTCTAAACATGTGGACATGATTTTCGATCGATATCGGCTTTCGCTTGAGGACAAGCGAGGTCTGATCTTGGGGGAGTTGATACGTCCATTTTGCATCATGTTTTCCTACTGTTGTTTATAGTGTTTTTATGCTGTATAACACTTTGTGGAGTAATTCTAATGCCTTCTCTCATAGCATGCAAGGTTTACACAAAGAGGGAGAATATCGGCAGCTAGAATTCTGGAGCTGAAAAAGCTATGTCAGAGATACCTATTCTGCATATCTCCAAATGAGCTGTAATTTTACGGAGAATTATTTTGGAATATATAATAAATATTGGAGAAAAGAACTACCAGAGGGGGGCTGCCATGTGGCCACAAGGCACCAAGGCGCGCCGGACCCCCCCTGGTGCGCCTTGGTGGATAGTGGGCCCCTTGGGGCACCTCTGATCGCTCTCTGACTATAGCGCCAAAAAAGCTCTTGTATGCTAGGACTACGTAGGTATTTCCCCAAAGAGGAAGGGATGATGCATACCCTCAGTGAAGAAACCAAGGTTATCGAACCAGTAGGGGAACCAAGCAACACAACGTAAACAACACCTGCACACAAATAACCACACCTCTCAACCCGACGTGTTCAAGGGGTTGTCAATCCCTTTCGGGTAACGATGCCAGAAAATTATAGTAGATTTAAATAATAGATCGCAAATAAAATAAATTGCAGTAAAGTATTTTTGTATTTTTGGTTTAATAGATCTGAATAAAAATGCAAAGGAAAAGTAGATCGCAAGCAAATATATGAGGAAGAAGACCCGGGGGTCGTAGGTTTCACTAGTGGTTTCTCTCGAGAAAGATAGCAAACGATGGGTAAACAAATTACTGTTGGGAAATTGATAGAACCTCAAATAATTATGATGATATCCAGGCAATGATCATTACATAGGCATCACGTCCAAGATCAGTAGACCGACTCCTGCCTGCATCTACTACTATTACTCCACACATCGACCGCTATCCAGCATGCATCTAGTGTATTAAGTTCCTGGGAAAAACGGAGTAATGCAATAAGAACGATGACATTATGTAGACAAGATCCGTTTATCTATTGCGTAGATATAGCTCCTATCTTTTTATCCTTAGTAGCAACGATACATACGTGTCGGTTCCCTTTTCTGTCACTGGGACCAAGCACCATAAAATCGAACCCACTACCCGGCACCTCTTCCCATTGCAAGATAAATAGATTAAGTTGGCCAAACAAAACCAAATAGCGGAGAAGAAATATGAGGATATACGAGATCATTCATATTAGAGATTAAAGAAACTCAAATAACTTTTATGGATATAAAAAGATATGACTGATCATAAATTCAAAGTTCATCAGATCCCAACAAGAAGACCGCAAAAAGAGTTACATCATATACAACATCACAAGAAGCTTGCAAGCAAAGTGACTAAGGAGTTAGTTATGAGATGATGTATTATGGAACGAGTAAAGAGACTTGCCAATAACGAGATTGAAGTAGGTATGGAGATACCGATGATTGAATCTCGGGCAAGTAACATAACGACAGACAAAGGGAACTACATATGCTGTCATAAAGGTTCGACCCATAAATATCTTTGTAGAATATGTAGGAACCAATATGGGCATCTAGGTCCCGCTATTGGTTATGGACCGGAAAAGTGTCTTGGTTATTGTCAGTGTTAAAACCGGCGGATCTCGGGTAGGGGGTCCCGAACTGTGCGTCTAAGACTGATGGTAACAGGAGGTGGGGGACACAATCTTTACCCAGGTTCGGGCCCTCTTGATGGAGGTAATACCCTACTTCCTTCTTGATTGATCTTGATGATATGAGTATTATAAGAGTTGATCTACTACGAGATCGTAGAGGCTAAACCCTAGAAGCTAGCCTATGATTATGATTGTTGTTGTCCTACGGACTAAACCCTCCGGTTTATATAGACACCGGAGGGGGCTAGGGTTACACAGAGTCGGTTACAAGGGAGGAGATCTACATATCCGAATTTCCAAGCTTGCCTTCCACGCAAAGGAGAGTTCCACCCGGACACGGGACGAAGACTTCAATCTTGTATCCTCATAGTCCAACAGTTCGGACAAAGTATATAGTCCGGCTGTCCGAGGACCCCCTAATCCAGGACTCCCTCAGTAGCCCCTGAACCAGGCTTCAATGACGATGAGTCCCGCGCGCAGATTGTCTTCGGCATTGCAAGGTGGGTTCCTTCTCCGAATACTCCATAGAAGATTTTGAACACAAAGATCGTGTCCGGCTCTGCAAAACAAATTCCACATACCACCATAGAGAGTATATTATTCCACAAATCTAATCTGCTGACAACTTTTCATAACATGACGTCCCGCCGTGGCCCAGTCATTACAAACCGTTTTTCCCTGCCTTCCACTGCACGTGTTGTGAGGCGGTTTTATTGGCACGTCTTGTTGAAGCAGAGATTGTGTTCCCCTTATCACGGGATTATCATCAATACGGATATGGGTAACCCAACCATGCCATCAACCACGGTGCTTGTGGAATAAGAGATTTTATGGGGCAAGTAGGGAGGTGCATAGTTTCTACTGCCTTTATAAAGGGACAATGATTCCTCTTTTTCACCCACGCCTTCTTCCTCCCCTGCCCATCCATTCTCGCACACTCGAGCTCTAGCGCCCAAGTTCTCATCTTCTCCACAAAGCCATTACGAACATGTCCGGAGCGGGAGGCAAGTGGATGGTCTCCTCTGTTACGGAGGAGAACATTACGAAGCTCCGGGAAGCCGGATACCTGGCCGCAGACATCGCGCACCGGCTCCCAGACGCAGGGCAGATTGTCCCTACTCCAGAACCCCATGAGAGGGTTGTATTCCTCACCCACTTCATCAGCGGAGTGGGATTTCCCCTCCATCCATTTGTCTGCGAGCTCATGTTCTACTACGGGGTGGACTTCCATGATCTGGCCCCCAATTTCATCCTCAACATCTCGGCCTTTATCGTCGTGTGCGAGGCCTTCCTCCACATCAAGCCCCACTTCGGCATGTGGCTGAAGACCTTCAACGTGAAACCGAAGGTGGTGGTCGGCCAACAAGCAGAGTGCGGAGGCTCCATGGTGGGCAAAATGCCCAACGTCACCTGGCTCGAAGGCTCCTATGTGGAGACCGTGAAGGGGTGGCAATCGGGGTGGTTCTACATCACCGAGCCACGCAACACCAACTGGGTGGCGGCCCCCGAATTTCGATCAGGCATCCCCATGCGGCTCACCTCCTGGAAAGAGAAGGGCCTATCCTGGGGTTCATCGGTGGAGCTGACCGGACTCCAGAACTGTGTTAAAAATATGATAAGCAAGAAAATCAAGCTTGTCAACATGGTCCAGGTCATGCTCTTCCGTCGGATCCTTCCGTGTCAAAGACGGGCATTCAATATGATGGAGTTCGACCCGACCAATCACTAGACGCTGCGAGAGCTTTTCGACGCGACGCACCAAGACATTTGGAAGGTGCTGTTCAAGGCCGCCGAGGTACCTCCTCCCCTTGCCGAGGATCGCGGACTCAGTGCAGAGCGCCCTGCCAATCCGTTAAGCTCTTTATATCCCATAAGATGTCCCTTTCCCCAGTATAATCATGTGAGGGATCTGAGCCTCCACACCATTTTAACAGGACTGGGTAGCGACAGCGGAGCGGATCGATTGTCCGGCCCCACTGCCCGAAGATCCAGCAAGGGCTCTCTTAACGAAGATGCTAGTTCCCGCGCCCTATGACACGCCGGAGAAGAAGGCAAAGAAGAAGGCCGCGGGGACCAGGAAAGGTCTCTGGCGCAAGGTTGTATCGGACTCATCGTCCGAAAACACCGAGGCGCACTCCTCCCACGAAAACGAGGAGGAGGAAGAGGAAGGTTCTCTCCCCCAACCGGGGGAGACAAGAAAAGGAAGGCCGCCCCATCTGGGGAGGCCGAAGTGTCCAAGAAGGGAAGGACCCTCCTTCCGGACTACTCCACAACAGCCGCTTAGAGCGACGAGGAGTGGTTGCCCAGGGACAAGCCCCTGGCGAAGTCATAAGTATCCGGATAGTATAATAGTTCTGGTATGTTTTGTTTTATTTCTTCTTATCATGCCAAACATGATCATGCGGTCCATCCAAAGCCCACATCGACGTATCCTCTTTGGATGAGCCTTTGGGCCAGTCGGCGATGAACAGCGATTCACTCCCGATAGCCACCTCCCCCCGGCCCACGGACGACATCGAGGTGTTGTCTCAAAGGGCACCGGACCAAGGGGAGATAATTCTGGAGGCGCCTCAAGGCGACATCCCAGGTGCCGGGCGCATGCGGGTAAGACTCCCATGGGTTCTAATGATGGGGGCCGCAGCAAGTTTGGCCCCCAGCGGGATACTATGTCGGAACCTCTAGTTGTTCCGGATTCTGTCAGGCGACCCCTCGCTAAGTGGGGCGAGCCGTCTATGCCGATGGCCTTTGTCCATCCAGAGGCATCGGACAACTTGCTGGAAGCGCTTCGCGGATCTTCCATTAACGAAGAGCACCGCACCATCATGAGTGTAGTGGTCGAGAAGGTTCGGTCTGCCAAAAGCGATTTGACCGAAGCCTATGCCAGCCTTCTAACAGGCTTTGAGGTAAGTACTCAAATTATGAGAAAATATCACATCATAGATAGTAGCCCCTGATGCTCTGTTTGGTGTTCGCAAAGAAAGGCCGAACAGAGGATCAAATAACAATCACAGAAGTCTAATCGGAATATGTCTATGTGAATAAGCAGGCTTCGCTACTGGCCGCTGCCGCTTGTACTGCGGAGGTCTCCAAACTGAAGCAGGACCTTGAGCGGTCCGAGGAAGAGCTCGGCCTTACCAAGAGGCAGCTCGAAGAGAACAAAGGTAAGTGATACCCCATATGTATATTGATAAAGAAAAAAGTGGTTATTAGATCATAGGGTCATCATGAATTTTGCTAGGGGCCACAACCGAAGTGGCGGCCCTGAAGAAGGCGTTGTCTGAGGGTGAAGACAGAGCGGCCACGGAGCGCATCGAGGGCGAGAACCAAGAGGCCTGAGTCGGCGAGGTTCAGCAAGAGCTCTAGGATTTTGTCAAGAAATACGAGTCCTTGGAGCGTGACTCTAAGACGCAGGGGTCCGAGCTTGCCAAGGCCCTAGAGAATGCACAAAATGCCCGAAGCCCAAAAGTCCCTCCAGGAGATTTAGGCAGTCAAGAACATAGCGGCGGGTAAGGAATTCATTATGCAAAGCAAGCATGTGAAGGACACTTTCCTTTTACTTACTCGAATTCGGAGCTCTCCAGGAGCGTTCGCAGATCTACCAAGCAGCGTATCGGATGCCGTAGAGTTCTACCGGGCCTAGGAAGGGATCTCGATGGAAAAGTTGTTCTGGTCTCAATATACTGGGACCGAACATCCGATGCCCTTAAGCGACCAGCTGAAGCAACTGGCCGAGCTTCACAAGGCGGCCGAACTAGCCATGAAGGGTCTCATAGTCCGGATGTGGCCTGGCGAGCCCCTGCCTGGCCGCTACTTCGGCCTGGTAAAGCGGCTTGTGAATGCCTGCCCACGGTTTGAAGTCATAAAGCAGTCCGTCTGCATTGAAGGTGCGCGCAGGACCTTTGCTCATGCAAAAGTGCACTGGGCGAAGATGGACGCCGAAAAGCTGGTGAAGGAGGGGCCACCGGAGGGCAAGGAGCATCGCCACCCCGAAAAGTATTATGACAGTGTCCTGAAGGGTGCCCGCCTTGTGGCGGAGGAATGTGCTAAGGATGTAATATTTGAATGAATGTACTCATGTGATCCTGTAATATGAAAACGAGTTCATGTGCGCTATATAACGCTTGTCGATTTAAAATATTACCTTCTGTGCCGCCGTTTATAAAATCTGAGAGTCGGCCAGTTGTCGGTTTCTGCCCCCATGTAACTAGTATTGAGGTGTTTGGGATAAATCTTAAACACTCTTTATCCAAAAAAATTGGTCCATTAAGGAGGTGTTTAGCGCAGCGAACAAGGCAATCGGATTATACAGCTTTATCACTCTCACTTAGCCATAGAAGTCTACAATTTTAAATTTTGGCGAAGCCCCTAGTATTCGAAAGGCCGAACTTGGGGCGCTATATACGCCTAAACCGGACAAGGCTGATTCCTCGTCCGAAGCGGAATTTTTTTAAGGATTTGAGACCTCTCGAACAGCGACCAGCTCTCGCCACATCATGACAGTCAGTTTTCGGCTTTCTCTACTGAGGTGCTCGTCCGGAAGAACCGGGACACAGTCGCAGTAGTTCTCCCAGTGCTACCTTAGCCGATATAGCGGAACGTAAGGTACCAAAACATGGGAGCCGGGCAAACCCAACTATAGACCCAAGACATGATTCGGAGCTGATGCATATAATGCTATATGTTCGGGGTGCCGCACTATCGAAAGTGTTCGGACTTTTCTTGCCGTGTTATGGGGTACACTGAAGCCCCTGGCGTGCTGGACGTACCAGACTGTATGGTTGCAACTTGTCGTAAATAAGCAGACAGGAAAAAGGATGAAGAAATGCAATAATAAGCTAACGTTGTACATTGTTATTTAAATGATACGTCAAAGCGTATGTATATAAGTAGTGCAATAAGCAAAAATAGGACTATTTTACATGTCCTATCCAAGAGCAATCTGCGTGTGGGTATGTAAAATAGGTATAGCGATCATTATCAGAGACCATCTGGGGATTCCCTTGTACGTCAAAGATTCTTGCTTCCTTGGTGCTTCCTTCATGTGATGGGTCTGATAATCAGGGTATCGAAGAGGGCCTTCAGAGAATAGGGTCCCGAAAGGAAGAAAATGGTAAAGATATACGGGTCCTGAGGCGGTTGAGCCGCATTGTGGGCCGTGCCATAGCCGTGCCTCCACCTATGCCCATGGAATTTTGAGTGCGTAGTTATGTATGAGCGACGCAAATTTCACCGCTTGAATGGGACTAGGACGGAGGCCGAATTGCTAGGCGAGCTCTGAACGTGCCGGGCGAGCATGTTGCAGGGTACTCCGGACTCGCTTGAAGGTGTCCGGGGGCTTTATCGCCGAATTGGCGGTTTGCCTCAGAAGGCTGCTTTGTACTTCTGCTGCAAGGGCCACAGTGTGCTCCTCCATACGGTGTGAGCATTTTGTGTTTCCATTACCTGTTATAACCCCGCGAGGTTTAGGCATTTTGAGCTTGAGGTATCCATAATGCGGTACCACATTGAATCTGGCGAATGCGGTTCGTCCGAGCAGTGCGTGATAGCCACTGTGGAAGGGGACGATATCGAAGATCAACTCCTCGCATCGGAAGTTGTCCGCAGATCCGAAGACCACTTCCAGTGTCATTGAGCCTGTGCAACAGGCCTCTACACCTGGTATGACACCTTTAAAGGTGGTATTT
Organism: Triticum aestivum; assembly: GCF_018294505.1. Classification (NCBI taxonomy): domain Eukaryota; kingdom Viridiplantae; phylum Streptophyta; class Magnoliopsida; order Poales; family Poaceae; genus Triticum; species Triticum aestivum. The sequence continues at coordinate 167,540,275 of NC_057806.1, forward strand.
GTGGGTTTCATCCTCGAAGGGTCGATACCCATTTTGCACACTGTATCCTGATAGAGCAGGTTCAGGCTGCTACCACCGTCCATAAGGACTCGAGTGAGGTGAAATCCGTCAATGATGGGATCAAGGACCAATGCGGCATAACCGCCATGACGGATACTAGTAGGGTGGTCCATGCGATTGAAAGTGATCGGACAAGAAGACCATGGGTTGAACTTTGGGGCGACTGGCTCCATCGCATAGACGTCCCTTAGTGCACGCTTCCGTTCCTGCTTGAGAATCTGGGCTGCGTATATCATGTTCACCATTTTCACTTGGGGAGGAAATTTCTTCTGTCCTCCTATGTTCGGCGGCCGGGGCTCCTCCTCGTCATCGCTATGCAGCCCCTTTTCCTTGTTTTCGGCATTCAACTTGCCGGCTTGTTTGAACACCCAACATTCTCTGTTGGTGTGGTTGGATGGTTTATCAGGGGTGCCATGAATTTGACATGAGCGATCGAGTATGCGTGTCACATCCCTAGTCTGGTATGATCTAGACTAGCTAGTCATTTGTGCATCATGTTTAAATTTCATTTAAATTTGAAATGAGGATTGGTGGAACCCTCAGAATCATTTTTGAAAATGACCCAAATAAAAATTTCTCCAAAAAGGGTCCAAGAAAATGCTCATGTTGCTCCCTGAAAATATTGGACAGAGATAAAAATCAAAACAATATTTTAGGAGCTCATGGATATTTATTTTGGCCATTTGGATTAATTCGATAAATATTTGCATTGGAAATATATTAGTTATATATATTAATATATATCCAAAAATTGTGCCTTTTGTTGAGGAGCTCTGGAATAATACCATTAGCCCCTACAAAAATTGGCATAAGCAAATAAAATGGTTTAGTATTTTTATTAAACCAAACAAATGCCAGAAAAGTAGAAAAGAAAACAAAATTAGAAAAAAAATGCCTACCTGTGCTCACCTGAGGCCTGGCACTGTGCGGCCCAGCTGGCCGGCCCAGCCGACTGGCTAGTGCCAGTCGTCCTCCACCTCCCGCCAGGAGGCCAGGGCCGTGTGGCCGACGCGTGCGCACCACCGTGCCGCCACGGCACCTGCCTGCCTGTCCTCCCCCTCGACGCCTGGACGTCCGGAACGTCGCCACGCGCTGCCCCACACCGCTCTCACTCCCTCTCGCTCTCCCTCCTCCCTGGTTCCCTCTTCCCCGAGCGCACCCGAGCGCTGCCGCCGCCATCGCTCACCGTCGCCATGGCCACCAGCCCTCCCTAGTCACACCAGCGTGTCCAAGAGAACCGCCTCGGCTCCGTCTTCTTCCTCGATGCCCCACGCAACCGGGGACGCACCACAGCGCCTGCACCGTCCTCGTCTTCAACCTCGGCCGTCCGAGATCGTCTTCGCCGCCCTGCTTTGCTCCGGCCTTCCCCGAGCAAGCTGACCAGCCCATCGACCTCCTCGTGAGCCTCTGCTTCGAACCCCTCTCCTCCTCCTCGTGATTACGCCGTCTAGGCCTCAGTTCCGCCATGGCCGAAGCTCGCCTCCGCTCGAGCTTGTCGCGGGCGTTGCTCCGGCGACCCTTTGGCCACGCCAGTGCACCTAGCACTTTCGCCGCACCTCGTAGTGCCCCGCTAGCGCTTTAGTTCGCGCGTTAGCACGCTGCAGCCGCGCCCCTGAACACAGCCGAACTCCGGCAGCCGCAAACATGGTCGCCGACGTCGTTCTCGGCCACCCCAGCTCTGGCCGAGGGCACTGCTCGACGCGCCGCATCGCCAGCTCTTCGAAGAGCCTAAACACGCCTCGAACGGAGCCCTGTGGGTGATTTCCACGGTGTTCCGCCGTCTCGGGCCTCGCCGGCGGCTAAACGCCGGCAAGTTGACCGGGTTAGACCCCCTGTTGACCCAGATATGACCCGTGTGGGTCAATGACAGGTGGGGCCCGGCCCTGCTAATTTTTAGTTTAGGATTAGTTTAGCTACTAATTAACTTTGTTAACTAACTGTGACACTGACAGTGGGCCCCAGCGCCACTAACTTTTAATTAGAACTAAATTAACCCCTGTTTAACCCCCCTGTCACTGATGTGTGGGCCCCACACGTCAGGTTTGACCTGGACCAGCCCAGTTGACCGCTGACGTCGTGCTGACGTCATGCTGGCGCAATAATATTATTTCTGGATTTAAATTTAATCAGAAAATTCCAGAAATTGTTTTAAACTTCAAAAATTCATAACAATTCAACCGTAGCTCAGATTAAAATAATTTATATATGAAAAATTATCAGAAAAATGCAATCTTTCCATCTTTACTAGTTTCATGCATGACAAACCAACTTATACATGCTGAATATGAGAAAAACACATTATGGCATATGTAGGAGCTTAATTTGGAGATGCATTTGAACCTTTGGTTCAAATGGACTTCAAACCAAATGATTACCAGTTGCATTAGCCCAAACAGCATCACATCTACATGCCATGTTCATGCATCATATTGTTGCATATGATTGTGTCTTGATTGCCGACACTGTCCCTTCTCGATAGGTCCTGCTCCGGAGTCTGTTCCAGAGTACCTGTCCGTGAAGCAGTGCCTCCTCTGTTGTTTTACCAGGCAAGCAAACCCCCTTGTTCATTTCGATAAAACCCTACTCTCTCGCTCCTGCTCTCAGTTATTGCATTAGGACAACAACGATTCATCTGCTACTTTGTGCTGCGGTAGTTGAACCCATTCCTCTGCATGACCTGTCATTGCCACAGTAAATAGTTGAAACCCACTAGCATGTGTAGGAGTTGATTGAGCCATGTTGTGTTCCTACCATGCTATGCCTGCTATTGCTTAGAGTGTGTCAGGTCTGGTTCATTGGGAATGAATTGGAGTGTTACGATATGTTCTAATGCTGAGAGTGAAGTGTGTGAACACGATTTGGTAAAGGTAGCGGTGAGAGGCCATGTAGGAGTACATGGTGGGTTGTCTCATTGGAACCGTCCTTAAGCACTGAGTTCTATGTATGTTGTCCAATGACTCGATACTACCACACATTGGGTTCCGGTAACTCGACCCCTCTCGACTTATTAGCCAACTTGATCTCTGTCCAGGAGTCGCAACTAGTTTCTGGTGTTTGTAGGTAGTGCTATTTTTCTACCAAGTGGCACCCGGCAGGGTGGGCTTGGGACAGACTAGGCACACGTGGCCGGTGTACCGAGTGGCACCCGGATGGTGGGCTCGGGAACCCTGCTCACATCGTTTGGGGCCGTGAGCGACACCCCGGCCGGATCTCCTTGCGGATGGAACCCGAATAGGCGATAAACCTGGACTAGAGTCTTGTGTGGTTAGTCAGGTCGTGGCCGACACCCTCGCCAGGCTTCCGCTTGAAGGTTGCCGAGATACATGACGTGTACATGGCGGTAAGTGGCGAGAGCGTGTGTGAAGAAGTACACCCCTGCAGGGTTAACATGATCTATTCGAATAGCCGGGTCCGCGGTTATGGACTTCTTGGATGCTTACATGGTACATAGACAACTTGAAGTGGATACCATAAAATGCTCAAGACAAGTGTGAGTGCTATGGATGGCCTTCTCGTAGGGAGACGGGGATGAATCCATAGTAGTGTATTGTGTGGTGATTAGTGGACTCGTGTACGTTGTCTCACCTCCAGAGTTTCTGGTAGTCGTAGAACAGGATAGCCACAGAGTCAAAGCTGGCTTGCTGCAACTAAACCCCACATTACCCTCTTGATACAAATGCATGTATGATAGGATCTGATGTAAGTCTTGCTGAGTACCTTTGTACTCATGTTGCTTTATTTATGTTTTTGCAGCGGAGACTTCGGTCTTACTAGTGTTCTCGTGGACTTCGACTAGTAGCTAGTACCTCAGCTACGATCTTGATCGGATGTTGTAGATAGTCAGGCTTTCAGCCTTTTTCATTTATAGATGTCTGTACTCAGACATGTAATGCTTCCGCTTGTTGCTTGATTGCTCTGACTGTTGGGTCATGTGACCCCTGTTTGTAATAATGCTATGATGGCTCTTCTGAGCCTTTATCTATTTGAGTTGTTGAGTTATGCTGTGATGCCATGTTGTACAGCACATACTTGCATGTTATGCGTACGTGTAATGTGTATTGCTATGTGTGGGATCTGACTATCTAGTTGTTTATCCTTAGTAGCCTCTCTTACCGGGAAATGTCTCCTAGTGCTTCCACTGAGCCCTGGTAGCTTGCTACTGCTCCGGAACACTTAGGCTGGCCGGCATGTGTCCTTCTTCGATCCTGTGTCTGTCCCTTCGGGGAAATGTCACGCGATGAATACCGGAGTCCTGCTAGCCCGCTACAGCCCGGTTCACCGGAGTCCTGTTAGCCCAGTGCTACAGCCTGGATTCACTCGCTGATGACCGACACGTTCGATGCTGGGTCATGGATGCCTGTCCCTGTAAGTTAGTGCCACTTTGGGTTTACGACTAGCCATGTCAGCCCGGGCTCTTTATCATATGGATGCTAGCGACACCATCATATACGTGTGCCAAAAGCGCAAACGGTCCCGGGCAAAGGTAAGGCGACACCCGTGGGGATACCGTGCGTGAGGCCGCAAAGTGATATGAGGGGTTACATGCTAGATCGATGTGGCATTGAGTCGGGGTCCCGACAGCGCTGGTATCAGAGCCTGACTGCCTGTAGGATTACCAAGCCAAACTGGTCGAAGTTGAGTCTAGAAAATCTTTAGCTATGTAAGGGAATTGATTGTGGATTGGAACATAAGGCTCTTTTACTCCTTATACCTCATGACCTTCTGATCTGAGTCATCCTATCTTTCCGACGGGGTTAAGGAACTAGGTTTTTCTCTTCCGTCTATCAGGATCACGTGTTACTACTCCGTAGTCCCATAGAATTGGTTGATCAGAGTCATACCCCAGTTTTCGAGTATTTCCGGTGTAGTCTGTTTAGCATGATCTCAGAACCTTGAGTAATGTTGATGAGTATGTTACCACCCCATTCTAGTAGGATGTCTCATTCTGAGCATTTTACTGCCGTTATGCTGCCGGAATTTTCCTAAGGAGTTCGAGTGATATTAATTCCTTGTCCTACATTCTACAGTCTATAGTTAATGTTGATTGCATCCCTGGGTTTTGTTTCGCAGGATGTCATCAAGTTCTTTTGTTCGTAGCCAGAACCATGGAGATGGTAGGGATGAGGATCCTCCCGACCAGCCTTCGTTGACAGAGTTCATGCTAGAGATGGAGAGGAACAAGCGTGAGTCTAATCGTTTGTTGGCACGTATCGAGGAGAACACCGCACAGCAGTTCAAAGGGTCTGCTACCATTCATGATTTCATTCGCTTGCACCCACCTACCTTTCATCATTCCATCAAGCCACTCGATGCAGATGACTGGCTCCGTAGCATCACTCATAAGCTGCTTTCCGCGAGCGTAGCTGAAGATGACAAGGTCACTTATGCCACATACCACCTGGAAGGTCCTGCTAGTCTTTGGTGGCAGAACTATGAGGCTTTGCTTCCAGCTGGCCAGATTCCTACCTGGAAGGATTTCACTGAGGCTTTTCGCGAGCATCACATTCCCCAGGCCCTCCTTGATCGCAAGAGAGAAGAGTTCTGTAGTCTCACCCAGAGTAAGATGGCTGTTGATGCTTACAGCCGAGAGTTTGAGAACCTCGCCCGCTATGCCACAGAAGAAGTGTCCACGGACGCCAAGAAGCAGGCTAGGTTCCGGAAGGGTCTCAACCCCAAGTTGCGTCGTGATCTCCACCTGCATCATTGTGATACATTCCAAGCCCTTGTGAACAAGGCCATCAATGCAGAGACAGCTCAACTCACTTACGAGGAGTCTCGTAAGCACACCCGTGATTTGGGATCTTCCTCTGGCTCTAGTTCCCAGAAGCGCCGGATTTGGGTTCCAAACTCCGCTCTTCCTTCCGGATATACACCGAGGCCATCCTATGTGGTGCCTTCCCTAGCTCAGTCATATGTTCCACCCAGGCCTACTGGTAGACCGCTTGTCAGTGCGGGTCCACGTCCAACCTCAGGGACTTGCTTCACATGCGGGAAGCCAGGACACTATGCACGTGATTGCTCTCAGACTAGTTATGCTCCACCCCAGCCCGAGAAGACTGTTGGCTGTGTTAAGCCATCACGCAAGATGATCAGTGTCAAGTCAGTTCCCCACTGAACGTGGACGTGTGCATCACGTCTCAGCTAAAGACGCTCATGATGATCCAGATGTCGTTCTTGGTACCCTCCTTGTCAATTGTCACCCAGCATCAGTTCTATTCGATACTGGGGCATCTCACTCCTTCATTTCTGAAAGCTATGCTAACTTGCACAATCTGTCATTTTGTGATATGCCAACTCCGCTAGTCAATCCAAACTCCTGGATCCAAATGGCAAACCTCTAGTGTAAGCCATGGTAATGAAATCCTTGTTGACAGACTTGTATTCCTTGCATCACTTGTAGCCCTCAAGTCCTCAGATATTAACATCATCTTGGGTATGGACTGGATGACAACTCATCATGCCAAGATTGATTGTTACACAAGATCTGTTCAGCTTACACACCCATCTGGCAAGATAGTCACTGTCTCCACTAGGGTTGCAAAGCGTCAGCTCTATTCTCTTAATGCCAGCCCTCTTCCAGACCTTGAAGATATCCCGGTAGTTCGTGACTTTCCGGATGTCTTTCCAGAGGAACTGCCAGGTGTTCCACCTGACAGAGATGTAGAGTTCGTCATAGATCTTATCCCAGGAACAGCTCCAATCTCCAGGAGACCTTACAAGATGGCACCCTTAGAACTAGCCGAGCTTAAGAAACAACTTGATGAGTCCTTGCAAAAGGGTTTCATCCGTCCTAGTTCTTCTCCTTGGGCTTGCCCCGTCCTCTTTGTCAAGAAGAAAGACGGTACGGACCGGATGGTTGTAGATTATCGTCCCGTTAATTTGGTCACGATAAAGAACAAGTATCCGCTCCCCAGGATCAACGACCTGTATGATCAGCTCGCTGGATCCTCAGTCTTCTCCAAGATGGATTTGAGGTTAGGATACCACCAAATCAAAATCAGAAACGGGGACATTCCCAAGACAGCTTTTGTCACTCGTTATGGTCAGTACGAGTACACCGTCATGTCCTTTGGCTAACCAACGCTCCAGCCACATTCTCCCGCTTGATGAACTCGATCTTCATGGAGTACTTAGATAAGTTCGTCGTGGTTTACCTCGATGACATTCTTATTTACTCGAAGAACGAGGAAGAGCATGCCGAACATCTTAGACTTGTTTAGAAAAACTCAGAGAGCACCGCCTTTATGCCAAGTTCTCCAAGTGTGAATTTTGGTTGTCAGAAGTGACCTACTTAGGCCACGTAATCTCTGGTAAGGGCATTGCTGTCAATCCCGAGAGAGTTCAAGCCGTTCTCGATTGGACTCCACCTGAGACCGTTAAACAAGTTAGGAGTTTCCTTGGTCTAGCCAGCTATTGTCGCCGCTTTGTTGAAAACTTCTCCAAAGTAGCCAAACCCCTCACGGAACTTCTCAAGAAAGATAAAAAGTTCGAGTGGTCCCCACAGTGTGAGTACAGTTTTCAGGAACTGAAAAGACGCCTGACTTCTGCTCCCATACTTGTGCCACCGGATTTCACTAAAGACTTTATTATCTACTGCGACGCCTCACGACAGGGACTAGGTTGCATTCTTATGCAGGATCGTCATGTGATTGCCTATGCATCTCGACAGTTGCATCCACATGAGGAGAATTATCCTACACATGATCTAGAGCTTGCAGCCGTAGTCTATGCACTCAAGACCTGGCGACATTACCTCCTTGGTAAACGTTGCGAGATCTACACCGATCACCAGAGTCTCAAGTATATCTTCACCCAACCGGATCTGAACCTTAGGCAAAGACGTTGGTTGGAGTTGATCACAGATTATGATCTAGGGATTACCTACACCCCAGGCAAAGCCAATGTCATGGCTGATGCTCTAAGCCGTAAATCCTATTGCAACAATCTCATGTTGCAGCAAGGCCAACCACTTCTCCATGAGGAATTCTGTAAGCTTAATCTTCACATTGCTCCTCACGGATTTCTTTCTACCTTGGTGGCGAAACCTACCCTTGTGGATCTTATCATAGAAGCCCAGAAGCATGATACGGGGATTACCCGGATCAAGAGAAACATTAAGAAGGGAGTTGGTGGATGTTTCTCTATGGATGATCGTGGTGTTGTTTTCTTTGAGAATCGCTTGGTGGTTCCCAAGAAGCAACATCTTCGGCAGTTGATTCTTAAGGAGGCGCATGAATCTCCTCTCACGATTCATCCCGGTAGTACTAAGATGTATCAGGACCTACGCCAGAGGTTCTGGTGGACTAGGATGAAGAGAGAAATCGCTGAGTTCATTGCTAATGTGACGTTTGTCGTCGCGTTAAGGCAGAGCATCAAAGACCTGCTGGCACCCTTCAGCCTTTAGCTATTCCTGAATGGAAATGGGATAAAGTTGGTATGGACTTCATCACCGGCTTTCCCAGGACCAAGAGAGGGAATAACGCTATCTTCGTAGTCGTTGATCGTCTTTCCAAAGTGGCTCACTTCCTTCCTGTTCGAGAGAGTATCACTGCTAGTCAGCTCGCTGACTTATATATTTCTCGAATAGTGTCACTTCATGGTGTTCCACTAGAGATCAATTCAGACCGTGGCAGTCTTTTCACTTCTCATTTCTGGGAGAGTTTCCAAACTGCCATGGGAACCCATCTTTCCTTCAGTACCGCTTTCCACCCTCAGTCGAGTGGTCAGGTGGAACGGGTCAATCAAATTCTCGAAGACATGCTCAGAGCTTGCGTTATCTCCTTCGGTATGGATTGGGAGAAATGTCTTCCTTTCGCCGAGTTTGCTTATAACAACAGCTACCAATCCAGCCTCAAGAAAGCTCCTTTTGAGGTTCTCTATGGACGAAGATGTCGAACACCTTTGAACTGGTCAGAAACCGGTGAAAGACAATTCTTTGGACCGGACATGATCCAGGAGGCAGAAGAGCAAGTTCGCATCATTCGTGAGAATTTGAAAACAGCCCAGTCTCGTCAGAAGAGCCAGTACGATCGTCATCATAAGGATATGACTTATGAAATTGGCGACCAAGCTTACCTTCGGGTTACTCCTTTGAAGGGTACCCATCGTTTCGGTATCAAGGGCAAGTTGGCTCCTCGTTACATTGGTCCTTTTCGTATTCTCGCTAAACGAGGAGAGGTTGCCTACCAGTTGGAACTACCCCCACATCTTTCTCGAGTTCATGATGTCTTCCACGTCTCTCAACTCAGGCGTTGCTTCTCGGATCCCATCCGCGGAGTGGACCACGAAACGCTTGATCTCCAAGATAACCTCACATACCGAGAGTACCCGGTTCGCATTCTTGATCAAGCAGAGCGTGTCACTCGACGTCAGAACATCAAGTTTCTCAAAGTTCAGTGGTCTCATCATTCCGAGAGAGAAGCTACTTGGGAGCGAGAAGATCGTCTTCGACTGGAGTACCCCGCTTTCTTTCCGTCGACCCCTGAATCTCGGGACGAGATTTTTTCAAGTGGGGGCGAGTTGTCACATCCCTAGTCTGGTATGACCTAGACTAGCTAGTCATTTGTGCATCATGTTTAAATTTCATTTAAATTTGAAATGAGGATTGGTGGAACCCTCAGAATCATTTTTGAAAATGACCCAAATAAAAATTTCTCCAAAAGGGTCCAAGAAAATGCTCATGTTGCTCTCTGAAAATATTGGACAGAGATAAAAATCAAAACAATATTTTAGGAGCTCATGGATATTTATTTTGGCCATTTGGATTAATTCGATAAATATTTGCATTGGAAATATATTAGTTATATATATTAATATATGTCCAAAAATTGTGCCTTTTGTTGAGGAGCTCTGGAATAATACCATTAGCCCCTACAAAAATTGGCATAAGCAAATAAAATGGTTTAGTATTTTTATTAAACCAAACAAATGCCAGAAAAGTAGAAAAGAAAACAAAATTAGAAAAAATGCCTACCTGTGCTCACCTGAGGCCTGGCACTGTGCGGCCCAGCTGGCCGGCCCAGCCGACTGGCTAGTGCCAGTCGTCCTCCACCTCCCGCCAGGAGGCCAGGGGCGTGTGGCCGACGCGTGCGCACCGCCGTGCCGCCACGGCACCTGCCTGCCTGTCCTCCCCCTCGACGCCTGGACGTCCGGAACGTCGCCACGCGCTGCCCCGCACCGCTCTCACTCCCTCTCGCTCTCCCTCCTCCCTGGTTCTCTCTTCCCCGAGCGCACCCGAGCGCTGCCGCCGCCATCGCTCACCGTCGCCATGGCCACCAGCCCTCCCTAGTCGCACCAGCGTGTCCAAGAGAACCGCCTCGGCTCCGTCTTCTTCCTCGATGCCCCACGCAACCGGGGACGCACCACAGCGCCTGCACCGTCCTCGTCTTCAACCTCGGCCGTCCGAGATCGTCTTCGCCGCCCTGCTCTGCTCCGGCCTTCCCCGAGCAAGCTGACCAGCCCATCGACCTCCTCGTGAGCCTCTGCTTCGAACCCCTCTCCTCCTCCTCGCGATTACGCCGTCTAGGCCTCAGTTCCGCCATGGCCGAAGCTCGCCTCCGCTCGAGCTTGTCGCCGGCGTTGCTCCGGCGACCCTTTGGCCACGCCAGTGCACCTAGCACTCTCGCCGCACCTCGTAGTGCCCCGCTAGCGTTTTAGTTCGCGCGTTAGCACGCTGCAGCCGCGCCCCTGAACACAGCCGAACTCCGGCGGCCGCAAACGTGGTCGCCGACGTCGTTCTCGGCCACCCCAGCTCTGGCCGAGGGCACTGCTCGACGCGCCGCATCGCCAGCTCTTCGAAGAGCCTAAACACGCCTCGAACGGAGCCCTGTGGGTGATTTCCGCGGCGTTCCGCCGTCTCGGGCCTCGCCGGCGGCTAAACGCCGGCGAGTTGACCGGGTTAGACCCCCTGTTGACCCAGATTTGACCCGTGTGGGTCAATGACAGGTGGGGCCCGGCCCTGCTAATTTTTAGTTTAGGATTAGTTTAGCAACTAATTAACTTTGTTAACTAACTGTGACACTGACAGTGGGCCCCAGCGCCACTAACTTTTAATTAGGATTAAATTAACCCCTGTTTAACCCCCCTGTCACTGACGTGTGGGCCCCACACGTCAGGTTTGACCCGGACCAGCCCAGTTGACCGCTGACGTCGTGCTGACGTCATGCTGGCGCAATATATATTTCTGGATTTAAATTTAATCAGAAAATTCCAGAAATTGTTTTAAACTTCAAAAATTCATAACAATTCAACCGTAGCTCAGATTAAAATAATTTATATATGAAAAATTATCAGAAAAATGCAATCTTTCCATCTGTACTAGTTTCATGCATGACAAACCAACTTATACATGCTGAATATGAGAAAACACATTATGGCATATGTAGGAGCTTAATTTGGAGATGCATTTGAACCTTTGGTTCAAATGGACTTCAAACCAAATGATTACCAGTTGCATTAGCCCAAACAGCATCACATCTACATGCCATGTTCATGCATCATATTGTTGCATATGATTGTGTTTGATTGCCGACACTGTTCCTTCTCGATAGGTCCTGCTCCGGAGTCTGTTCCAGAGTACCTGTCTGTGAAGCAGTGCCTCCTCTGTTGATTTACCAGGCAAGCAAACCCCCTTGTTCATTTCGATAAAACCCTACTCTCTCGCTCCTGCTCTCAGTTATTGCATTAGGACAACAACGATTCATCTGCTACTTTGTGCTGCGGTAGTTGAACCCATTCCTCTGCATGACCTGTCATTGCCACAGTAAATAGTTGAAACCCACTAGCATGTGTAGGAGTTGATTGAGTCATGTTGTGTTCCTACCATGCTATGCCTGCTATTGCTTAGAGTGTGTTAGGTCTGGTTCATTGGGAATGAATTGGAGTGTTACGATATGTTCTAATGCTGAGAGTGAAGTGTGTGAACACGATTTGGTAAAGGTAGCGGTGAGAGGCCATGTAGGAGTACATGGTGGGTTGTCTCATTGGAACCGTCCTTAAGCACTGAGTTCTATGTATGTTGTCCAATGACTCGATACTACCACACATTGGGTTCCGGTAACTCGACCCCTCTCGACTTATTAGCCAACTTGATCTCTGTCCAGGAGTCGCAACTAGTTTCTGGTGTTTGTAGGTAGTGCTATTTTTCTACCAAGTGGCACCCGGCAGGGTGGGCTTGGGACAGACTAGGCACACGTGGCCGGTGTACCGAGTGGCACCCGGATGGTGGGCTTCGGGAACCCTGCTCACATCGTTTGGGGCCGTGAGCGACACCCCGGCCGGATCTCCTTGCGGATGGAACCCGAATAGGCGATAAACCTGGACTAGAGTCTTGTGTGGTTAGTCAGGTCGTGGCCGACACCCTCGCCAGGCTTCCGCTTGAAGGTTGCCGAGATACATGACGTGTACATGGCGGTAAGTGGCGAGAGCGTGTGTGAAGAAGTACACCCCTGCAGGGTTAACATGATCTATTCGAATAGCCGGGTCCGCGGTTATGGACTTCTTGGATGCTTACATGGTACATAGACAACTTGAAGTGGATACCTAAAATGCTCAAGACAAGTGTGAGTGCTATGGATGGCCTTCTCGTAGGGAGACGGGGATGAATCCATAGTAGTGTATTGTGTGGTGATTAGTGGACTCGTGTACGTTGTCTCACCTCCAGAGTTTCTGGTAGTCGTAGAACAGGATAGCCACAGAGTCAAAGCTGGCTTGCTGCAACTAAACCCCACATTACCCTCTTGATACAAATGCATGTATGATAGGATCTGATGTAAGTCTTGCTGAGTACCTTTGTACTCATGTTGCTTTATTTATGTTTTTGCAGCGGAGACTTCGGTCTTACTAGTGTTCTCGTGGACTTCGACTAGTAGCTAGTACCTCAGCTACGATCTTGATCGGATGTTGTAGATAGTCAGGCTTTCAGCCTTTTTCATTTATAGATGTCTGTACTCAGACATGTAATGCTTCCGCTTGTTGCTTGATTGCTCTGACTGTTGGGTCATGTGACCCCTGTTTGTAATAATGCTATGATGGCTCTTCTGAGCCTTTATCTATATGAGTTGTTGAGTTATGCTGTGATGCCATGTTGTACAGCACATACTTGCATGTTATGCGTACGTGTAATGTGTATTGCTATGTGTGGGATCTGACTATCTAGTTGTTTATCCTTAGTAGCCTCTCTTACCGGGAAATGTCTCCTAGTGCTTCCACTGAGCCCTGGTAGCTTGCTACTGCTCCGGAACACTTAGGCTGGCCGGCATGTGCCCTTCTTCGATCCTGTGTCTGTCCCTTCGGGGAAATGTCACGCGATGAATACCGGAGTCCTGCTAGCCCGCTACAGCCCGGTTCACCGGAGTCCTGTTAGGCCAGTGCTACAGCCTGGATTCACTCGCTGATGACCGACACGTTCGATGCTGGGTCATGGATGCCTGTCCCTGTAAGTTAGTGCCACTTTGGGTTTACGACTAGCCATGTCAGCCCGGGCTCTTTATCATATGGATGCTAGCGACACCATCATATACGTGTGCCAAAATGCGCAAACGGTCCCGGGCAAAGGTAAGGCGACACCCGTGGGGATACCGTGCGTGAGGCCGCAAAGTGATATGAGGGGTTACATGCTAGATCGATGTGGCATTGAGTCGGGGTCCCGACAATGCGGTCCAAACTGGACGGTCCCAAATTGCTTCTTTTGAACACCTTTTTCCGCTGACTGGATTTAGAGCCACCGAATCCGGCATTGACTGCCGTGTCTTTGGCGTTGCCGCCGTTGTTGCGGCTCTTGTGTCTGTTGCGACGTGGCCTGCCGTTGCTATCTTTGCCATCTGAATTGCCAGGATTTCTTGATGTGTTGTTGCTGCGAGCCAGCCAACTGTCCTTGCCCGCACAAAAGCGAGGCATGAGTGTCGTGAGGGCTGCCATAGACTTTGGGTTCTCTTGGCCGAGGTGTCGGGCGAGCCACTCGTCGCGTATGTTATGCTTAAATGCCGCTAAGGCCTCGGCATCCGGACAATCAACAATTTGGTTCTTCTTAGTTAGGAACCGAGTCCAGAATTTCCTGGCTGATTCCCCGGGCTGTTGGGTTATGTGACTCAAGTCGTCAGCATCCGGTGGTCGCACATAAGTGCCCTGGAAGTTATCAAGGAATGCGTCTTCCAAGTTCTCCCAACTGCCAATGGAGTTTGCCGGTAGGCTATTCAGCCAATGCCGAGCGGGCCCTTTGAGTTTTAATTGGAGGTACTTGATGGCATGTAGATCGTCACCGCGGGCCATGTGGATGTGTGGGGGGGGGGGAATCTTCAATCCATAACGCGGGGTCTGTTGTACCATCATATGATTCAATGATCATGGGTTTAAACCCTTCTGGCAATTCATGATCCATTACTTCGTCGGTGAAGCATAGGGGTGTGCGGCGCCTCTGTGCCGGGCTATGCCACGATGCAGTTCATACGAGTCTTGTCTGCTGTATTCAGCCCGGCCAGATTTGCTTTTAGTATATCCGGCATGACGGCCCCCGTGATCCGTAGATCGATCTTGTATGTCACTCTTTGTTTTCCAATACGTCTCGCAGGTCTTGCGTGTAGCCCCGAGATTTGGTGTTTTTGTTTGACTGGCGACGGGGTGCGGGCTGGACTTTGGCCTGATATGCCGCTTTGTCTCGTCCATGAGGTGGCCGGTCAGCCGCATAATACGCTGGTGTAGGCTTTAATGCTTCCTCCTCAAGTTGGGGTAGCAACCTGCGCTTTGGGTAACTTTTGGTTGGGCGTTCGAGTTCGTATTCCTCGGCTGCCAGGACCTTGGTCCATCTATCCGCTAGCAGATCTTGATCAGCTTGAAGCTGCTGCTGCTTTTTCTTTAGGCTTTTTGTTGTGGCTATAAGCTGGCGCTTGAAGCGCTCCTACTCGACGGGATCCTCAGGCACGATGAATTCTTCGTCGCCGAGGCTCACCTCGTCTTCGGAGAGGGGCATGTAATTGTCATCCTCTGATTCTCCATCTGTCGCCTGTTCCTTAGGGCTAGCTTGCCCATCGTCCCGCTCGAAGCCTGGCTGGAGGGGATTGTCTTCATCTTCGGCACTATCTGCAGCATTCTTGTCTCTTGTGCCGGTATCGTTGCTTTTGCTATGGCGGGGCTTAGAGTGGCACCGATGACGTCGGTGCTTAGATTGCTTCTCGAGGGGATTATCCTTCGTTGCCTTATTGCCATCGCTTTTTCTTTGGGGGTGAGGTGGCTGTCCAGCGCCCTGTGGGCAGTGGTTCTTGTTCTTCTCCTGCATCATCGTCCATACCGTCGATGTCTTGGGAGCCAAAATCAAGCATGTTGGTTAAGTCGTCGACTGTGGCTATTAAGTGGGTGGTGGGTGGGGCATGAGTTTCTTTGTCGTCCGCTTCCCACTCAAGCCGGACATAGTTCGGCCAAGGGTCTCCTGACAAGGAGAGAGACCTCAATGAATCTAGCACATCGCCCAAGGGCGAGTGCTGAAAAATATCCACGGAGGTAAACTCCATGATCGGTGCCCAATCAGATTGCATAGGCACGGACACAGGCGGTTCGGAGCCTGTGGCCGGGGACGAATCCAAGGGTCCGGTAACACAGGTCTCATAGGAGGTGAAGTCAGTATTCGGCTCTATCGCCGCTGAGTGTGCGGCCTCCATGGCGGGGTCCATCCACCCGTCCTCGGACGGCACGATCTGCTCCGGATTGAGGGCCGGAGTAGCCACGGGTGTGATCTCCCGAACACCGTCCTACGACAGAGCTAAGTCATGCTCATCGTGACTGTGCAGCGCACCTGACATGGGCTCGACTCCGTCAAAGATCAAATCTCTTCGGATGTCGACAGTATAGTTCAAGTTTCGAAACCTGACCTGATGGCCAGGGGCGTAGCTCTTGATCTGCTCCAGATGGCCAAGCGAGTTGGCCCGCAGTATGAAGCCGCCGAATACAAAGATTTGTCCAGGGAGAAAAACCTCACCCTGGACCGCATCGTTGCCGATGATCGAAGGATCCATCAAGCCTTTACGTGACGGCATAGTGGAACTCTCAATGAAAGCACAAATGTCGGTGTCAAAACCGGCGGATCTCGGGTAGGGGCTCCCGAACTGTGCATCCAAGGTCGATGGTAACAGGAGGCGGGGGACACAATGTTTACCTAGGTTCGGGCCCTCTGGATGGAGGTAATACCCTACTTCCTGCTTGATTGATCTTGATGATATGAGTATTAAAAGAGTTGATCTACCACGAGATCGTAGAGGCTAAACCCTAGAAGCTAGTTAATGATATGATTGTTGTTGTCCTACGGACTAAACCCTCTAGTTTATATAGGCACCGGAGGGTGCTAGGGTTACACAGAGTCGGTTACAAGGGAGGAGACTGTCACATCCCTAGTTCTGGTATGATCCTAGGCTTGCTTTGTGCATCATATTTAAATTTTCAAATGAAATTGAAATGGGGATGTTTCAAACCCTAGCACCAAAGCAAATTCAAATAGGTTCAAATTAAAATTGGAATTCCAATAAACCCAAAATGCTCTTCAAAAATGTTCATGGTCTTTGGAAAATGTTGGGAACAACAACCAGAGGTGATGCACATTTTTGTTACTCATTTTGGATTTTTGAATCAATGCATAAATATTTGACTTGGAGCTGTTTAAATTATATAAATATTTTAATGGCTCCAAAAATGTTGGGAATTGGTGAGGGCCTCTAGAATATTATATCTAGGTGCCACAAATATTTTCAGCATTTATGGAAGTGTTTTAACATTTCTTTTGGATAGAGAACAAATGTCAGAAATAGAAAAAGAAAACAGGAAATAAGAAAACACTTACCTGACGCTTACCTGGCGCCCCACCATGGCCCAACAGTGGCCCGGCCCAACTGGCCATTGCCAGTCGTCTCCCTCGCCAGGAGGCAGCGGCGAAAGGGAGCACGACGAGCGTGCATGCCCGCCAGGCAGCTGCTTGCTGCCTCCTCTCCCTCCTCGGAGCTGTCCACCCCCGAGAGCTCCACCGAGCCCCCCTGGTCTCTCTCCATTCTCCCCGAGCTCCTCCCCATCCTCTGTCTCGGTCTCCCCCTCTGTCCCGAGCGCAGCGGAGAGCACCGCCGTGTGTCGTGGTTCTAACTCTGACAGTGATGTAGGGGGGTGAATATGGAGAGGCTAGATCTTGGCTATCGGGAAGTTGTTACACGCAAGGTTTACGAGTTCAGGCCCTTCTCAGAGGAAGTAATAGCCCTACGTCTCGGAGCCCGGAGGCGGTCGACTGGATTATGCGTGTATGTATTACAGGGGTGCGAACCCTTCACACTGAGGAGGGGGGTGGGTTATATAGAGTTCGCCGGACCCCTCCTGCCCTCAGTAATGCAGGGTTTAAGGTACATTTAAGGTTGGGTGTTACTGGTAACGCCCCAAATAAAGTGCTATAATGATCATAAAGACTACTTAACAGCCGACCGTTTGCCTGTGGAGTGACTTTAGGTCTCCTGGCAGTCGAGTGGTTGGCTTCATGGTCGAGTGATAGCTTCTTGGTCGAGTGTCTTGAACCCGTCGAGTGGGATACCTTCAAGTCGATTGAAAGGTGACTTCTTCTAGGGGTGTCCTAGGGTAGGACTCTTTGGTCAGGTCCGTGTCCCTACCCTAGGTACATGTATTCATCATTAGCCCCCGAATGGATCGAGGTTAGAGTGGGGAAAGAGTTGGGGATCTTTCCGACTGGTTCTTCGGACTATGTGAGCGCCTCGTTTTGGGTCAATGGTCACGGATGGCGTTGCCAACCTTTTTCAGTCACCTTGATCCATTCCAGGCCTTTCGTCGAGTGAATTTCTTTGTTTGTGACATACCGAGCGTCGGCGCGATCGGGGTCTTCTGTTTTGACAAGGTGTCCTGCGGCCCGCGGATGTCGCGGGATTCGGATTTTGGGAAGCGCGCGGGACGGGAGCGGCCACAGTAATCGGAAGCGATAAAGCGGAAGCCCCTCGATTCCCGCATCGCCTTTTTCTCCACGTACTGCGCGCGCGTCTGCTGCGGGATTTGACTGGATGGCCTGGGCCTACCAGTCAGCCACTCGAAAGCGGTCCCTTATAAATCGCAGATTCGGGGTTTTCAAGCAGGGCGCTCTCTTCTCCTCCTTTCTTCCGCCTCTCCCCCTTCGCAAGTCCTTCCGCCACCTCCATTCCCGCCCCAGCGCAGCAGGCCCGTGTGAGACTTCGCCGGCGACGATGACGAAGAGCAAGACCTCCGCTCTGGAGCGCGCGAAGAAGGCGGCGGCGGGGGGGGGGGGAAGGGAAGAGGTCTGCTCGGGGCAGATCCTCCTCCAGGACCGCTCTGCCCAAAGGTTGGATCCAGGGCGACTGGATGCCATCGGTGCTCCGGCAAGAGGATCTCGACGACATGGTCGAGGGGGGAGTCATTCCCCATGAAGCTGCGCCTCTTCCAGGGGGAGAGATCGAACCTCAACCCCGCGACGGTGAGTGCGTGCTCCTAGCCACCCACATCGACCGAGGGTTTTCTCTACCGCCCCATCCTTTCTTCCGGAGTTTCCTGAATTTCTTCGGAGCGCAGCTCCACCACTTCACTCCCAACTCCATTGTCTACCTTGCTGCTTTCATCTCCATGTGTGAGGCTTTCTTGGGTTGTCGACCCCATTGGGGACTCTTCAAACACATCTTTACCTGCCGTTCTCAATCGGTCAAGAAGGCTAAGTCGAGTGACGAGAGGACGCAGGTGATCCAGCTGTGCGGGGGCCTGGCGATCCAGACGAGGGGGAAGAGTTGTTTTCCATCTATCACCTTCCCGGAGTCGGTCCGTGGCTGGCAGTCGACCTGGTTCTACTGCAAGGACGAGGCGACCCCCGGACAGTCGACTGGTCTTCCTCCTTTTTCCCTCGACCGAGCCAAGAAGCCTGCCTCTCTGAAATACGCACCGGAGGAAAAGGCCCAAGTCAAGGTGCTGGCAGGTCGAGTGGTTGAGCTTGTCCGCGAGGGCGTGACTGGAATGGACCTGCTGGAGGTCTTTCTTCAAAGGCGCATCCAACCGCTCCGGGCCCGCAACCATCCGATGTGGCTGTATTCGGGTCTTGACGACACCACTCGGGTCCACCCAGAGGAGGTCACCAACGAGATGGTGGAGGGGTGGCTGTCGAGCATCACGGGGAACAAAGACAACCCCCGAGGAGCCAGGAGGGTAACCCCACTCGACAACTCATATGAGGTGGACCAGGTATGTCTTTGTGCTCCCGACTGATATCTTGTCTTCCGCATTGGTCTTCTTTGAATAAGTCTATTGACTTTCGTCTTGCCTGTTGTTTTTCAGGCGACCACCGAGATGTACTCGACGCCCAACGGGGCACAGGGGTCGACTGAGGAAGGGGAGGCGAGCGGAGGCGAGAGCGGGGACGACCAAGGCGAGTGGGAGTCCGACGGTGAGGGAGAGGGAAGCGACGACATCTTCTCCAGCGAAGGGGAGGAGGAGGAGGTTGACCCCCCCGCCCGGAGGGGCGATCCAAGCTCACCCACGATACAACGCGGGAACGTGGCAAGGCGACCACTCCTGTTGGGCAGTCGTCGAAACGCCCTCTGACCTCTTCTCCTCCGCCGACTGGGAAGGCTCCCAAGCATCCACGAGCGATGCCATCCAAGCCGCCCAAGGCTCTGCCCAAGATGAAGATAGCTATTCCTACCATTTCCGGGTAATAATAAGACTTGCTTTCCTTTGTCGACCGTGGACGGATCCTTGGTCGATTCACTGAACCAACTGATTGACTTTCGAGATTTGCAGCCGTGCTACTTCTAAGGTCTCCGCCAGGAACGACGACCAAGAGATGGAGGACGCTGTTACCTCCAACCCTGGTACGATTGCTGATGTCCTGCCTTTGAGTCGACTGAACTTTTATTGCTACTCTGGTCGATTCAATGTTTTCCTTGTAGCTCCTCCTCATGTTATCGTCCTCCCGGATGACGACGATGACGGTCCGTTGAGAGTGAGGAGGCACAAGAGGGCGTCGGCTGATAAGACCCCCCAATCCGCTCCGGCATATGAGGCCGTGGCTCGGGATGGTGGTGACACCACTCGGGCTTCTGTGACCTTCGCCGTTCCTCTGGCGAGTGCGCGGCCCTCGGCGTCGACTGCGGATCCACCTTCGCTTTTTGCTGCGTACCCCGTCCCTGAGGACCAAGCGGCTGCTGCAAAGGAGGCTATACGCCAGGCGGGGATCATGATGGAGCAAGTGAAGATGGCTCGGGAGGCCAGCCAAGCAGCCTATGACGCGAGTTCGGCTCTTCAGAGCAACGTCCAGGTCAGTCGACTCGACACTTGGTCTGTTATGATATGCTGTTTGAAGAGTCTCTTTTATGAAGATCTTTTGTATCTGTATCTGTACACCCACTGGGTGTGTCTACCAATCCTTTGGACGAGTGGGGGCACGCTAAGTGCACCCACTGGGTGTAGTCCCCGAGACTACGGTGGACTGCTGGCAGTCGATTGTAGTCTTTACATTGTGTTGCTGTAGCTGTATTTCTTCACTCAGTTTGGTCGGGCCAGGTCAAGTGGAGTTGTATCCGGTCGACTGCGGGCAGTCGACTTTTTTTTTTGGTCGAACCAGTGGGGGCACGCTGAGTGCACCCACTGGGTGTAGTCCCCGAGACTACTGTCGAATGTTTTTGATTCGGCTGTGGTCTTAGAAACGTCATCATTGTCTCTTAGTTACTCGGAAGCAACTTATCTTGGACGTCTGTCGACTGATTTTCCTTTTTACAGAAATCTTGCAAACTTGTAGCTCGCTATACTGAGTTGGAGAATCAGCAGATCCAGCTCAACCTTAACTTGAAGCTTGCTCAGGAGAATTTGAGGAAGGCGCAAGAAGAAGCGAAAGGTTTGGTTGGTGAGGTTCTCTATTCTTAACGGGTGGCTTTTCTTTCTTCTCCATTCTTGATGTTGGTTCCACTCGATGCACCATAGATAAACTGGAGGAAGCTCTGAAGAAGAAAGACCAAGACCTTGCAAAGGCACAGAAGGAGGCCTCAAGCAAAACGAAGCTTGCAGAGGAGAAATTGGCTTCGGTCGGAGCTCTTGAACAGGAGAACTCCAGACTGAAAACCGCTCTCGAGACAGCTAATCGAGATGTCAGTCGACTAAAGAAGGAGAAGATGGCTCTGCATGACAAGGCGGGTGAGCTGGTGGGGAAGGTAAAAGATCTGGAAGCTTATCTCGGTGGACTTGCCAAGAAGTTGTTTGTCATGCTCGAAGGTAATTACTCTGCCCCGACTGTCTTGCAATTTGCCAAGCCTGCGTAGGGCCACTGTCTTACTCTTGAATCGTGTTTGCAGAATTCTGTCAGAACTTTGAAGAGGAGACCAGTCGAGTGGAGCCAAGCTTGGATCCCGCCAATTCTCTCGTGAAGGACGAGGCTGCCATGAACGTGCTCCCACTGGAGTCTCATGTTACCATCGTCGTTGATTATATGGCTCGGCTGAAAGTTGTAATGTCGCGGATCGACACATCACTCTGGCCTGGGACGACGCTTCAAAACGACCTCGAGTATCTGATGGCTTGACTTAACGAAGTCCCAGGTCGAGTGGCGGAATGGAAGAAATCTTTTGCTAGATGCGGTGCTGATGTCGCTCTGTCTCTGGTCCGCATCCATTGCAAGGAGGCGCGAGAAGAAAAGCTGGCGGCCATCCAAGTTGCAAATACCAGGAAGCACAGCTTTCAAGACTTCATGGAGACCTTCATCGCCGCTGCCACCCGTATTGCCGACGGAATCGACTTGGATGAGTTCGTCGCCCCTTCCAGTCCTCCTCCTGAGGAGTGAAAAACTTTAAATTTACCTCGGAATGCCGAGTGGATTTGTAACCGTTAAACTTTGCCTTAAATTTGCCTCGGGATGCCGAGTGGACTTGTAATAGTTAAACTTTGCCGAGCCGCGGGCTCGAGTACTTTGAGGTCTGGGACCTTTTAGGCTTTATCCGAAATCGATTTCTCGTCGGGCATCTTCATGGTTAGATTCGTCGAGTGGAACTTGATCTTCACTCGGAATGACCTTGTATTTGCGGCGCAATTCCGAAGGGGGAGTTAGCAGTCGACTCGCGGATTGGGTCGAGTCTTGAACTTAGGCGAGCACTAGGCTGCAGTTAAGCCCCCGAGTGGGAGGTTTGCTCTCCACTTGGTAGGATTTTTAAACACTTAGGCGAGTGCCGGACTGCAGCTAAGTCTCTAAGTGAGAGAATTTAGGCGAGTGTCGGACTGCAACTAAGCCCCCGAGTGGGAGGATCGCTCTCCACTCGGTAGGATTTTTTCAAACTTAGGCGAGTGCCGGACTGCAGCTAAGTCTCTAAGCGAGAAAACTTAGGCGAGTGCCGGACTGCAGCTAAGCCCTCGAGTGGGAGGATTGCTCTCCACTCGGTAGGATCTTTTCAAACTTAGGCGAGTGCCGGACTGCAGCTAAGTCTCTAAGAGAGAGAACTTAGGCGAGTGCCGGACTGCAGCTAAGCCCCCGAGTGGGAGGATCGCTCTCCACTCGGTAGGATTTTTTCAAACTTAGGCGAGTGCCGGACTGCAGCTAAGTCTCTAAGCGAGAGAACTTAGGCAAGTGCTGGACCGCAGCTAAGCCCCCGAGTGGGAGGTTTGCTCTCCACTCGGTAGGATTTTTAAACACTTAGGCGAGCACTGGGCTGCAGCTAAGCCCCCGAGTGGGAGGTTTGCTCTTCACTCGGTAGGATTTTTAAACACTTAGGCGAGCACTGGGCCGCAGCTAAGCCCCCGAGTGGGAGGTTTGCTCTCCACTCGGTAGGATTTTTTCAAACTTAAGCGAGTGCCGGACTGCGGCTAAGTCTCTAGGCGAGAAGACTTAGGCGAGTGCTGGACTGCAGCTAAGCCCCCGAGTGGGAGGATCACTCTCCACTCGGTAGGATTTTTTCAAACATAGGCGAGTGCCGGACTGCGGCTAAGTCTCTAGGCGAGAGGACTTAGGCGAGTGCTGGACTGCAGCTAAGCCCCCGAGTGGGAGGATCGCTCTCCACTCGGTAGGATTTTTTCAAACTTAGGCGAGTGCCGGACTGCAGCTAAGTCTCTGGGCGAGAGAACTTAGGCGAGTGCTGGACTGCAGCTAAGCCCCCGAGTGGGAGGATCGCTCTCCACTCGGTAGGATTTTTTCAAACTTAGGCGAGTGCCGGACTGCAGTTAAGTCTCTAAGTGAGAGAACTTAGGCGAGTGCTGGACCGCACCTAAGCCCCCGAGTGGGAGGTTTGCTCTCCACTCGGTAGGATTTTTAAACACTTAGGCGAGCAGTGGGCTGCAGCTAAGCCCCCGAGTGGGAGGTTTGCTCTTCACTCGGTAGGATTTTTAAACACTTAGGCGAGCACTGGGCCGCAGCTAAGCCCCCGAGTGGGAGGTTTGCTCTTCACTCGGTAGGATTTTTAAACACTTAGGCGAGCACTGGGCCGCAGCTAAGCCCCCGAGTGGGAGGTTTGCTCTCCACTCGGTAGGATTTTTTCAAACTTAGGCGAAATGGATTCGTAGCTAAGTCACCCACTGGGGGATTCCGTATGTAAACAAAAGTGACAACAATTAATGGAACACTCTTGCCTTTGATAAAAATGAACTGCAGGAATTTTTCTTATTACATCTCGTCCAAGGGAGAGCTCAAGTGTAATGGAGTGGTCAGAGAAGTAATGTGCAACCTTCTTGGTGGTCATATAAATCCCATATACAAGCTTCTGGTAGTGAGGGTATGTTTGTTTTGAAGGTGTCAAAACTTTAGACACATAATAGACTGGGCGCTGAACTCTGAAGGCCTTTCCTTCTTCTTCCCGCTCGACCGTAAGTACTGTGCTGACAACTTGCCCTGTGGCTGCAATGTAAAGCAGCAGAGGCTCTTTGCTGATTGGGGCGGCAAGCACCGGTTGGGTGGAGAGCAGAGCTTTGAGCTCTGCAAATGCTGCATCAGCTTCCGGAGACCACTCGAACTTGTCAGACTTCTTCATCAGTCGGTAAAGGGGCAACGCCTTTTCGCCGAGACGAGAAATGAATCAACTTAGGGCAGCCAAGCAGCCTGTAAGCTTTTGGACGTCGTGCACGCGAATGGGACGCTTCATCCGGAGTATGGTGCCAACTTTTTCAGGATTGGCGTCAATCCCCCGTTCGGAAACGAGAAAACCGAGTAACTTTCCACCTGGAACTCCGAATGTGGACTTTGATGGATTGAGCTTGATATCATACCTCCTGAGGTTGGCAAAGGTTTCGGCAAGGTCAGCTCGCAGGTCGGAACCTTTGCGTGACTTGACCACAATATCATCCATGTAGGCCTCCACATTCCGACTGATTTGAGTGAGTAAACACTTCTGAATCATTCTCATGAACGTGGCTCCGGCGTTCTTGAGACCGAATGGCATGGTGACATAACAGAAGCATCCGAAGGGGGTGATGAAAGCTGTTTTGATTTCGTCGGGTCCATACAGACGGATCTGATGGTACCCGGAATAAGCATCTAGAAAAGACAATCTCTCGCACCCCGCAGTCGAGTCGACTATTTGGTCGATGCGCGGGAGAGGAAAATGATCTTTCGGGCAGGCCCGATTGATATGTTTGAAATCAATGCACATGCGAAGTGACTTGTCCTTCTTGGGGACCATGACGACATTGGCGAGCCACTCGGAGTGGTAAATCTCTCGGATAAACTCCGCTGCTAAGAGCCGAGCCACCTCCTCGCCAATGGCTTTCCTCTTCTGGACGGCGGACCGTCGAAGATGTTCTTTCACAGGCTTGATCTTCGGGTCGACTCGTAGACGGTGCTCAGCCAGCCCTCTGTGAACTCCAGGCATGTCAGAGGGTTTCCATGCGAAGATGTCCCAGTTCTCACGGAGGAGCTGGATGAGCGCTTCTTCCTATTTGGAGTCAAGCGTCGTTGAGATGTGAGTCGGGGCAGCATCGGGGTCGGTCGGGTGAATGTGGACTGTCTTTGTTTCACCGGACGACTGAAAAGCTGATTCTGAAGCAGGCTTCTTCGCTCGTAGCAAATCGCTTGGATCGGCAGTCTTTTGGTACTCTTGTAGCTCGACCACTGCCATCTGAGCATCTGCAATCTTTGAGCCCTTCTGAAAGCACTCTTCCGCCTTCTTCCGATTGCCTGTAACAGTGATCACACCTTTGGGGCCAGGCATCTTCAGTTTGAGATACACGTAACATGGCCAAGCCATGAAGCGTGCGTAAGCTGGCCTGCCCAAAATGGCGTGATAAGCACTTTGGAAGTCCACAACCTCGAATGTCAACTTTTCCTTGCGGTAATTCTTTGAATCACCGAAAACCACATCAAGAGCGATCTGGCCGAGTGATTGGGCTTTCTTCCCAGGAATGACTCCGTGGAAACTCATGTTACTGGTGCTGAGCCTGGACATCGGAATGCCCATTCCTTTCAATGTTTCAGCATACAGTATGTTCAGGCCACTGCCACCATCCATCAGGACTTTAGTCAGTCGAGTGCCTTCAACAATTGGGTCGATCACGAAAGCTTGCCTCCAAGGGGTGGCAATGTGCGTCGGGTGATCAGACTGGTCGAATGTGATGGCAGTCTGAGACCACTTCAGGTAACTGGGTGTTGCCGGGGCAACCATGTTCACCTCTCGGTTAATGACTTTCAGTCGACTTTTTCTTTCGACATCGGCAAAAACCATCAGGGTGGAATTGACTTGGGGGTATCCATCGTCACTGTCTTCCTTGTCCTCGACTCTGTCCGACTCTTTTTCCTTATCCTTGGACTGCTTTCCTTGGAACTGCTGGATCAGGAGCCGGCACTGTCGAGTGGTATGCTTTGGGTAAATAAAATTACCCTCTTCATCCTTCTTGGTGTGGATGTGACATGGCAGATCCAAAACATCATTTCCGTCTTGATCCTTGACTTTCTTGGGCTTCCAGGGGCCTTTGGGTTTTCCTTTGAAATTTCCCTGGGTTGCGGCCAGGGCCTCCCCAGGGGCGGCTGGCTCGGCCTTTCGCTTCTGCTTACGACTGGAATTGCCTCCGGTTTCCTGGGCGACTGCTTTCTGCTTGCCACTCCGGAGTCGATCTTCATCTTCTCCATTAGCGTACTTGGTGGCAATCTCCATCATCAGATTCAGAGACATCTCTCCAGTTCGACCGAACTTCAGATTCAACTCTCTGTATTTAACACCTTCCTTGAAGGCACAAACTGCTTGATGGTCTGGCACATTCTCAACCGAGTGATGCAGCGTGATCCACCTCTGAATGTATTCCCTCAGAGTTTCATTCGGCTTCTGCACGCAAGACCGCAACTCTGTAAGGCCTGCAGGTCGCTTGCATGTTCCTTCAAAGGTTGTGATAAACACTCGGGAGAGGTCCTCCCAAGTGTATATGCTGCTGGGTGCCAACTGATTTAGCCACGCTCTGGCTGAGCCCTCTAACATGAGAGGTAAATGCTTCATGGCCACCTCATCATTGCCACCGCCAATCTGTACAGCCACTCGGTAATCTTCGAGCCAAGTGTTAGGCTTAGATTCACCGGTGAACTTGTTGATTCCAGTCGCCAGCCAGAAATTGGGAGGAATCACTGCGGCTCTGATGGCTCGACTGAAACACTCTGGCCCTGAAGCATGTACTCTGCTGCTGGCAGGCGCATCTCTGTTGTGGCCTTCTCGATGAGCTCTGTTCCTGTCAACGAAACCTTGAACGAGGATGGATCTCGCATCAAAGCCTGGGTCTCTGGGGTCGACTGGAATCCTCTGCCCAACACTATGAGGGCGTCTGTCATCTTGCCGTAGAGGCGGATACGACCCACTCCTCGGGGGAGGGGTTGGCACTCGATGTCGATCATCGCGGTCGAATCGGTGATCATACTGCTCATTCCTCCTGTACTGATCATGCCAGTCACCACGTCCCTCACGCCTCGGGGGCGATCTCGGGCTGTGAGCCGACTCGACTGTATCTGTTGCGACAGATCGACTGTGGATCCTATCCCGCGACTGAGAGACAGTGGAATTCTAGTTTCCCGCCGCCCGGAGCAACGCTCTGATCTGTAACAAGCCCCTGCCAGCCCCCGACTGGGAGGGCTGAATTGATTCTGCTATACGGGCCGCAACGGCCAAATTCTGCACTGGGGTTCAATATACCTGCGTCGGCGGGAAGAGCTGGCATCGACTAGACTCGGGAGCCCGCTGACGCGCTTGCTCGTCGAGTGCTTGCTGGAGATTCTCCAGTCGAGTGCGCTCGGCCAAATTAGCCAAACGCGCTCCTCCAAGGCCCGGGCCTCGGGGGACTCACCGACGATAGGGGTGCGGAGGGCGTCCGTGTTCCGGCGGCGAAGCTCCTCTCAATGTGATGACGTGAGAGGTTCGGGGAGATACTCATCGTGGGGATGCGATGGATCGCCCCCACCCGCGCCTCCACCAGCGCGAGGAAACCAGGAGGACTGTGCGTCCCATCGACTGCCAGAACCTCCGCCGCTGGGTCGCTGCTGTCGCACTCGGATGCGGTCTCCGCGGAGCTAGTCGACAGGTCTAACAGGCCGCAGAGGGATTCATCGGGCTCGATCGCCGCGACTTGCAGGGTGGCCGACTTGCGAGACACGACATGTCTCACCCACCTCTGAAGTCTCGATCGACCGGAGCGCTTGTGCCGGTGGGAGGCAGAGCGGGGAGACGATACGGGGGCCGACCGATATTGGGTCGACGGTTGCCGCAGGAGGATGCCACAAACGCATGCGCGGAAATGCGTCGCACCGCGGACGGGGAGCGCGTCGATGTCGAGTGGCGCCTCCTGAAGCCAGGCGGAGTCGTCGGCGATGAACGTGAGCGCGCCGAGACGGATCTCGCGGCCCTCCACCAAAACTCCGCACGAAACCATGATCAAAGGGGATCGGAAAAATCGCAACTTCTCCAATCAGGCGCTAAGACTGCTGCCCCACGGTGGGCGCCAACTATCGTGGTTCTAACTCTGACAGTGATGTAGGGGGGTGAATATGGAGAGGCTAGATCTTGGCTATCGAGAAGTTGTTACACGCGAGGTTTACGAGTTCAGCCCCTTCTCAGAGGAAGTAATAGCCCTACGTCTCGGAGCCCGGAGGCGGTCAACTGGATTATGCGTGTATGGATTACAGGGGTGCGAACCCTTCACACTGAGGAGGGGGGTGGCTTATATAGAGTTCGCCGGCCCCTCCTGCCCTCAGTAATGCAGGGTTTAAGGTACATTTAAGGTTGGGCGTTACTGGTAATGCCCCAAATAAAGTGCTATAATGATCATAAAGACTACTTAATAGCCGACCGTTTGCCTGTGGAGTGACTTTAGGTCTCCTGGCAGTCGAGTGGTTGGCTTCATGGTCGAGTGATAGCTTCTTGGTCGAGTGTCTTGAACCCGTCGAGTGGGATACCTTCAATTTGATTGAAAGGTGACTTCTTCTAGGGGTGTCCTAGGGTAGGACTCTTTGATCAGGTCTGTGTCCCTACCCTAGGTACATGTCTTCATCACCGTGCGCCACCGCGACCACCGCCTTCCCCTCGCCTCTCCGACATGCCCACGAGGTCCGCCTCGTCGCCCTAGTCCTCTCCGCCAGGCCACGCGGCGCCGGACGCCTTGAAGCATTGTCCCCGACCCCTTCATCCTCCTCGGGTCGTCGGAGATCTGCCTCGCCGCCCCGCTCGCTCCGACGCTCCTCTGGCCTCGCCGACCTTCTCGTCCAACTCGCCATGAGCCACTGACCCAAACCACCCTCCTTTGCGCTCCGTTTGCATGTTGTAGCCGTCGCTCCGCCGGAGACCGAACCACGCCGCCGCCCGAGCTTCTCGCTGCCGTGGCCACAGCCGTCGTAGCTCCCAACCGAGCACACCCACGTGCTCACCGCACCGCGTAGGTGCCGTAGGAGCTAAGCACGCCACTCCCCGGCCACCGTAGCATCGACCCCGAGCTCGCCCGAGCTCCGGCGACCGCCAAGGTCGACGCCGGTGACGACTCCGGCCACCCCAGCCCCTCTCGTGTGCTCCCTTGGATGCGGCGCACGCCCAGCTCCACGCAGAGCCTCTCCGCCGTCCTTTTGGTCGCCTGAGAGCGAAACCCGAGCCTCCGTCGTGCGTGCTGTCGCCGGCGACGAGCCGCCGGCGTGTTGGGCCTTTGACCAGGGGTTTGACCTCCCCTGGGTCATTGACATGTGGGGCCAGCCCCATCTAATTACCTAGTTTAGATTTAACTAAAATAGGATTAGCCCTCTGACACTGACACGCGGGCCCCACCGTCCAGGTTTGACCTGGACCGAGCCGTTGACCTGCTGACGCCTCTGCGACATCACGCTGACACAGTAATTGATTTCTGGATTTTAAATAATTCAGAGAATTCCAGAAAATAGTTAAAACTTCTAAAATTCATAGTAATTCAACCGTAACTCCAAATCAAATAAATTATATATGAAAAATTATCAGAAAAATGCAAGGAATCCATTTACGACAGTTTCATGCATGAAAAACCAACTTATACTTGCTGTATAAGTGAAAATGTAATAATGGCATGTTATATACTTAATTTGGGGTTTGCATATGAACCCTTGGTTCATATGGACTTCAACCAAATTGATGCTAGATGCATTAGGGCAAATCATAGCATCTTTGAAATGTCATCTTCATGCATCATATTGTTGCATATGGTTGTTTATTGATTGCCGGCACCGTTCCTTCTTGATAGGTTCTACTCCGGAAGGTGTCCCGAGTACCTGTCTGAGGAGCAGTGCTTCTTCGTCGATCTATCAGGCGAGCAAACCCCCTTGAGCATCTCGATAAATCCCACTCTCTCGCTCCTGCTCCTTATACTGCATTAGGACAACAACGATTCAAACTGCTACTTTCTGCTGCGGTAGTTGAACCCATTCCTCTGCATGACCTGTCATTGCCACAGTAAATAGTTGAAACCCACTAGCATGAGTAGGAGTTGCTTGAGCCTTGATGTGCCTGCTCATCCATGCTTGTTTTTTCTTTATGCCAGCTATGCTTAGAGTTGTGTCAGGTCTGATTCATCGAGAATGAATCGGAGTGGTGATCATGTCCTACCGATAAAGGCTAAGTGTGTGAACACGTTTTGGTAAAGGTAGCGATGAGAGGCCATGTAGGAGTACATGGTGGGTTGTCTCATTGGAACCGTCCTTAAGCACTGAGTTCTGTGTATGTTATCCAAGTCCAGTTACTACCACACATTGGGTTCCGGTTATCCGGCCCCTCTCGGCTTATTAATCCACTTGATCTCTGTCCAGGAGTTGCAACTAGTTTCTGGCGTTTGTAGGTAGTGCTACTTGTCTACCAGGTGGTGTCCGACGGGATGGGCTTGGGATAGACTAGGCACCGTGGCACGGTGTACCAAGTGGCACCCGGATGGTGGGCTTGGGAACCCTGCACACATCGTTTGGGGCCGTGAGCGACACCCCGGCCGGATCTCCTTGCGGATGGAACCCGAATAGGCGATAAACCTGGACGAGAGACTTGTGTGGTTAGTCAGGTCGTGGCCGACACCCTCGCCCGGCTTCCTCTTGAAGGTTGCCGAGGTACATGGCGTGTACATGGCTATAAGTGGCGAGAGCATGTGTGATGAAGTACACCCCTGCAGGGTCAACATTATCTATTCGAATAGCCATTTTCCTCGGATATGGAAACTTGGAGAACTTATGTAGTACATAGACAACTTGAAGTGGATACTTTAAAATCCGCAAGATAAGCGTGAGTGCTATGGATGGCCTTCTCGTAGGAAGACGGGAACGGATCCATAGTGGAGTATTGATATGGTGAACATGTGGACTCGTGTGCGTCTTCTCACCTCAAAGAAGTTTCTGATACTCATAGTATAGATTAGCCACTGAGTCAAAGCTGGCTTACTGCTGTTAAAACTCCACCATCCCTTTGTTAATAATGTTGCATATGTAGATAGTTCTGTACGTTTGCTGAGTACCTTTGTACTCACGTTTGCTTATTTATGTTTTGCAGTTGGTTAAGCTAGTGACTTCGACGAGTAGCTTGTATCCCAGCTACGATCTTGTACCGTTGGGAGGGTCGTGTTTAGTCAGGCTTCTTAGTATTTTCCTTTGTAGTTGTCTATACTCAGACTTGTAATGCTTCCGTTGCTTGTACGCTCTGAATGATGGGTCATGAGACCCCTGTTTGTATTGAATGCTATGTGGCTCTTCTGGGCCTTTATCTATATGAGTTAGAGTTATGTTGTGATGCCATGTTGTACAACACATACTTGCATGTTATGCGTACGTGTAACGTGTATTGCTATGTGTGAGATCCGTCAACCTAGTTGTTTACCTCTGGTGGCCTCTCTTATGGGGAAATGTAGTGTTGTGCTTCCATGTGCCATAGTAGTCCGCTACAGCCCGGTTCACCGGAGTCCTGCTAGCCCAACACTACTGCTCTAGAACACTTGACTGGCCGGCATGTGAATCACTTCGTTCCTGTGTCTGTCCCTTCAGGAAATGTCACGCGGTGACATCCGGAGTCCTGCCTAGCCTGCTACAGCCCGGGTTCCCGGAGTCCTATTAGCCCAGTGCTACAGCCCGGATTCATACGTTGTTGACCGACATGATCGTGGTTGATTCATGTATGCCTGTCCTTGTAAGTTAGTGCCACTTTGGGTTCATGACTAGTCATGTCGGCCTGGGTTCTCTGTCATATGGATGCTAGCGACACTATCATATACGTGAGCCAAAAGGCACAAATGGTCCCGGGCCAGGTAAGGTGGCACCTGTGGGAATACCGTGCGTGAGGCCGCAAAGTGATATGAAGTGTTACATGCTAGATTGGTGTGACTTAGGATCGGGGTCCTGACAGTGTTGGTATCAGAGCCTGACTGACTGTAGGATTACCAAGCCAAACTGGTCGAAGTTGAGTCTAGAAATGCTTTAGTTATATAAGGCAATTGATTGTGGAAGGGAACGTAAGGCTCTTTTTACTCCTTTACCTCATGTCATTCTTTCTGAGTCAGCCTCTTCTTTTCTATGAGGGTTAAGGCCTAGGCTTCTCCTCTATCTCTCAGGATGATGTGTTACTAAACCATAAAGTCTTAGGATTGTTGGGTTGTGTCACCGTACAGTTCTACTTCTTTCGTGTGTCCTCAGTTTGACCCAGAACCTTGATATTATGATGCTGATTGATTATGCTATTCCTTTGATGAATGTCTCAAAATCCTTTTGAGCATTTACAGCCATTATGCTGCCGAAATTGTCCTAGGCTTTCAAGAATTTCCAATGCTTTTGCATTACATTCCGCATCCCTATGTCGAAGCTAATTCCATCCTTGTTTCCTTGGTTTCTGTGCCAGGATGTCGTCTGCTAACCGAGGTTCAGTTGCTCATAGCAAGAACCACGGAGATGGTAGGGACGAGGATCCTCCTGACCAGCCTTTGATGGCAGAGTTCTTGTTAGCGTCCGAGAGGAACAAGCGTGAGACTAACCGCTTGCTGGCACAGATTGAGCAGAACACCGCACATCAGCGTAAGAAGTTGGTTTCTATCACCGACTTCATTGGTCTGAAACCACCCACCTTCCATTATTCCATTGAGCCACTCGATGCGGATGACTGGCTCCGGAGCATCACTCACAAGTTGCTTTCTGCGAACGTGGCTGAAGGTGACAAGGTCACCTATGCTACCTATCACCTGGAAGGTCCTGCTAGTATTTGGTGGCAGAGCTATGAGGCTATGCTTCCAGCTGGCCAGTTTCCTACGTGGAAAGATTTCACCGAGGCTTTTCGTGAGCACCACATTCCTCTGGCTCTCATTGACCGCAAGAGGGAAGAGTTCTGTAGTTTTACCCAGGGTAAGCTGCCTGTTGATGCTTACAGTAGAGAGTTCGGAAACCTCGCCCGCTATGCTACAGAAGCAGTGTCCATGGACGCTAAGAAGCAGGCTAGGTTCCAGAAGGGTCTCAACCCTAAGTATGGACGTGATATCCATCTGCATCATTGTGATACTTTCCAGGCTCTTGTGAACAAGGCCATTAATGCAGAGACAGCTCAACTCACTTACGAGGAGTCTCGAGAGCACAACCGTGATCTGGGTTCTTCCTCCCGCTCTGGCTCTCAGAAGCGACGGATTTGGATTCCGAACTCAGCTCTTCCACCTCGATATGCACCGAGGCCATCCTATGTGGCGCCTCACCCAACTCAGCAACATGCTCCACCCAGGCCTATTAGTGGACCACTTGCCAATGTAGGTCCACATCCTACCTCAGGAACTTGCTTCACCTGCAGAGAACCAGGGCACTATGCACGTGACTGCCCTCAGTCCAGTTATACCCCACCCCAGTCTGAGAGGTCTGTTGGCCGTGAAAAGCCATCAGTCAAGATGATCAATACCAAGCCAGCCTCCATTGAACGAGCATGTGTGCACCATGTCTCAGCTACAGAAGCTCAAGATGATCCCGACGTCGTACTGGGTATGCTTCTTGTCAATTGTCACCCAGCTTCAGTTATGATCGATACTGGAGCATCCCACTCCTTCATATCTGAAGGTTATGCTCGGTTGCACGACATGTCATTTTGTGATATGCCAACTCCACTAATAATCCAGACTCCTGGTTCCAAATGGCAAACCTCCAAGGTAAGCCATGGTAATGAAATCCTTGTTGACAGACTGGTATTCCTTACTTCTTTGATATCTCTAAAGTCTTTAGATGTTAACATCATCTTGGGTATGGACTGGATGACAGCTCATTATGCCAAGATCGATTGTTACACTAGATCTGTTCAACTTACACATCCATCTGGCAAAATAGTCAATGTCTCCACTAGAGTTGCAAGGCGTCAACTCTATTCTCTTAATGCCAGCCCTCTTCCAGACCTTGAAGATATTCCGATCGTCCGTGACTTCTCGGATGTTTTTCCAGAAGAACTGCCAGGTGTCCCACCTGACAGAGATGTAGAGTTTGTCATAGAACTTATCCCAGGAACTATTCCAATCTCTAGGAGACCATACAAGATGGCACCTTTGGAGTTAGCCGAGCTTAAGAAACAACTTGATGAGTCCTTGCAAAAGGGTTTCATCCGTCCCAGTTCTTCTCCTTGGGCTTGTCCTGTCCTCTTTGTCAAGAAGAAGGATGGTACGGATCGGATGGTTGTAGATTATCGTCCCATTAATTTGGTCACGATAAAGAACAAGTATCCGCTCCCCAGGATCAACGACCTGTATGATCAGCTCGCTGGATCCTCAGTCTTTTCCAAGATGGATTTGAGGTTAGGCTACCACCAAATCAAGATCAGAAATGGGGACATCCCCAAAACGGCCTTTGTCACTCGTTATGGTCAATACGAGTACACCGTGATGTCTTTCGGCCTAACCAATGCTCCAGCTACTTTCTCCCGCTTGATGAACTCGATCTTTATGGAGTACTTAGATAAGTTCGTCGTGGTTTATCTCGATGATATTCTTATTTACTCGAAGAACGAGGAAGAGCATGCCGAACATCTTAGGCTTGTGTTAGAAAACTCAGAGAGCACCGCCTTTATGCCAAGTTCTCCAAGTGTGAATTTTGGTTGCCAGAAGTGACCTATCTGGGCCACGTGATCTCTGGTAAGGGCATTGCTGTCAATCCCGAGAGAGTCAAAGCCGTTCTCGATTGGACTCCACCCGAATCGGTCAAACAAGTTAGGAGTTTCCTTGGTCTAGCCAGTTATTGTCGCCGCTTCGTTGAAAACTTCTCCAAAGTGGCCAAACCCCTCACGGAGCTTCTCAAGAAAGATAAAAGGTTTGAGTGGACCCCACAGTGTGAGCACAGTTTTCAGGAACTGAAAAGACGCCTGACTTCTGCGCCCATACTCGTGCCACCGGATTTCACTAAAGACTTTGTTATCTATTGCGACGCTTCGCGTCAAGGACTAGGTTGCATTCTTATGCAGGATCGTCATGTGATTGCCTATGCATCTCGACAGTTGCATCCACATGAGGAAATTATCCTACACATGATCTAGAGCTTGCAGCCGTAGTCTATGCACTTAAGACTTGGCGACATTACCTTCTTGGTAACCGTTGCGAAATCTACACTGACCATCAGAGTCTCAAGTATATCTTCACCCAACCGGATCTGAATCTCAGACAGAGACGTTGGTTGGAGTTGATCTCGGATTACGACTTAGGAATCACCTACACCCCAGGCAAAGCCAATGTCATGGCTGATGCTTTAAGTCGTAAATCCTATTGCAACAACCTCATGTTGCAACAATGTCAACCACCCTCCATGAGGAATTCTGTAAGCTTAACCTTCACATAGCTCCTCGTGGTTCCCTTTCTACCTTGGTGGCGAAACCTACCCTTACGGATCAGATCATAGAGGCTCAGAAGCATGATACGGGAATCTCCCGAATCAAGAAGAATATTTCCAAGGGAGTTGCTGGCTGTTTCTCTATGGATGAACGAGGTGTTGTTTACTTTGGAAACCGTTTGGTGGTTCCCAAATGTCAACAGATGCAGCAACTGATCCTTAAGGAGGCCCATGAATCCCCTCTCACGATTCATCCCGGTAGTACAAAGATGTATCAGGACCTACGCCAGAGGTTCTGGTGGACTAGGATGAAGAGAGAAATCGCTCAGTTTATTGCCAACTGTGACGTTTGTCGTCGCGTTAAGGCAGAGCATCAAAGACCTGCTGGCACCCTTCAACCTTTAGCTATTCCCGAGTGGAAATGGGACAAAGTTGGTATGGACTTCATCACCGGCTTTCCCAGGACCAAGAAAGGAAATAATGCTATCTTCGTAGTCATTGATCGTCTCTCCAAAGTGGCTCACTTCCTACCTGTTCGAGAGAGTATCACTGCTAGTCAGCTCGCTGACTTATATATCTCCCGAATAGTGTCACTCCATGGTGTTCCACTAGAGATCAATTCAGACCGTGGCAGTCTTTTCACCTCTCATTTCTGGGAAAGTTTCCAAACTGCCATGGGCACCCATCTTTCCTTCAGTACCGCTTTCCACCCTCAATCAAGTGGTCAGGTGGAAAGGGTCAACCAAATTCTCGAAGACATGCTTAGAGCTTGCGTTATCTCATTCGGTATGTATTGGGAGAAATGTCTTCCCTTTGTCGAGTTTGCTTATAACAATATTTACCAATCTAGTCTTAAGAAAGCACCCTTCGAAATTTTGTATGGACGAAGATGTCGAACACCTTTGAACTGGTCAGAAACCGGTGAAAGACAATTCTTTGGACCGGATATGATCCAGGAGGCAGAAGAGCAAGTTCGCACCATTCGTGAGAATTTGAAAACAGCCCAATCTCGTCAAAAGGAAGTGGCTTATGAAGTTGGCGACAAGGCTTACCTTCGGGTTACTCCTTTGAAGGGTACCCATCGTTTCGGTATCAAGGGCAAGTTGGCTCCTCGTTACATCGGTCCTTTTCGCATTCTTGCCAAACGAGGAGAGGTTGCCTACCAGTTGGAACTACCCCCATATCTTTCTCGAGTTCATGATGTCTTCCACGTCTCTCAACTCAGGCGTTGCTTCTCGGATCCCATCTGCGGAGTGGACCACGAAACGCTTGATCTCCAAGATAACCTTACTTATCAAGAGTACCCTGTTAGCATTCTGGATCAAGTAGAGCGCGTCACTCGATGTCATAACATCAAGTTTCTCAAGGTTCAATGGTCTCATCATTCCGAGAGAGAAGCTACTTGGGAGTGAGAAGATCGTCTTCGACTTGAGTACCCCGCTTTCTTTCCGCCAACTCTTGAATCTCGGGGCGAGTTGTCACATCCCTAGTTCTGGTATGGTCCTAGGCTTGCTTTGTGCATCATGTTTAAATTTTCAAATGAAATTGAAATGGGGATGTTTCAAACCCTAGCACCAAAGCAAATTCAAATAGGTTCAACTTTAAAATGGAATTTCAATGAACCCAAAATGCTCTTCAAAAATGTTCATGCTCTTTGGATAATGTTGGGAACAACAACCAGAGGTGATGCACATTTTTGTTACTCATTTTGGATTTTTGAATCAATGCATAAATATTTGATTTGGAGCTGTTTAAATTATATAAATATTTTAATGGCTCCAAAAATGTTGGGAATTGGTGAGGGCCTCTAGAATATTATATCTAGGTGCCACAAATATTTTCAGCATTTATGGAAGTGTTTTAACATTTCTTTTGGATAGAGAACAAATGTCAGAAATAGAAAAAGAAAACAGGAAATAAGAAAACACTTACCTGACGCTTACCTGGCGCCCCACCACGGCCCAACAGTGGCCTGGCCCAACTGGCCATTGCCAGTCGTCTCCCTCGCCAGGAGGCAGCGGCGAAAGGTTGCACGGCGAGCATGCATGCCCGCCAGGCAGCTGCTTGCTGCCTCCTCTCCCTCCTCGGTGCTGTCCACCCCCGAGAGCTCCACCGAGCCCCCTTGGTCTCTCTCCATTCTCCCCGAGCTCCTCCCCATCCTCTGTCTCCCTCTCCCCCTCTGTCCCGAGCGCAGCGGAGAGCACCGCCGTGCACCACCGCGACCACCGTCTTCCCCTCGCCTCTCCGACGTGCCCACGAGGTCCGCCTCATCGCCCTAGTCCTCTCCGCCAGGCCACGCGGTGCCGGACGCCTCGAAGCATCGTCCCCGACCCCTTCATCCTCCTCGGGTCGCCGGAGATCCGCCTCGCCGCCCCGCTCGCTCCGACGCTCCTCCGGCCTTGCCGACCTGCTCGTCCGACTCGCCGTGAGCGACTGACCCGGACCTCCCTCCTTTGCGCTCCGTTTGCACGTTGTAGTTGTCGCTCTGCCGGAGACCGAACCACGCCGCCGCCCGAGCTTCTCACCGCCGTGGCCACTGCCGTCGTAGCTCCCAACCGAGCACACCCACGTGCTCACCGCACCGCGTAGGTGCCGTAGGAGCTAAGCACGCCACTCCCCGGCCACCGTAGCGTCGACCCCGAGCTCGCCCGAGCCCCGGCGACCGCCAAGGTCGACGCCGGTGACGACTCCGGCCACCCCAGCCCCTCTCGTATGCTCCCCTGGATGCGGCGCACGCCCATCTCCACACAGAGCCTCTCCGCCGTCCTTTTGGTCGCCTGAGGGCGAAACCTGAGCCTCCGTCGTGCGTGCTGTCACCGGCGACGAGCCGCCGGCGTGTTGGGCCTTTGACTAGGGGTTTGACCTCCCCTCAGTCATTGACATGTGGGGCCAGCCCCATCTAATTACCTAGTTTAGATTTAACTAAAATAGGATTAGCCCTCTGACACTGACACGCGGGCCCCACCGTCCAGGTTTGACCTGGACCGAGCCGTTGACCTGCTGACGCCTCTGTGACATCATGCTGACGCAGTAATTGATTTCTGGATTTTAAATAATTCAGAGAATTCCAGAAAATAGTTAAAACTTCTAAAATTCATAGTAATTCAACCGTAACTCCAAATCAAATAAATTATATATGAAAAATTATCAAAAAAATGCAAGGAATCCATTTATGCCAGTTTCATGCATGAAAAAAACCAACTTATATTTGCTGTATAAGTGAAAATGTAATAATGGCATGTTATATACTTAATTTGGGGTTTGCATATGAACCCTTGGTTCATATGGACTTTAACCAAATTGATGCTAGATGCATTAGGGCAAATCATAGCATCTTTGAAATGTCATCTTCATGCATCATATTGTTGCATATGGTTGTTTATTGATTGCCGGCACCGTCCCTCTCGATAAGTTCTACTCCGGAAGGTGTCCCGAGTACCTGTCTGAGGAGCAGTGCTTCTTCGTCGATCTATCAGGCAAGCAAACCCCCTTGAGCATCTCGATAAATCCCACTCTCTCGCTCCTTCTCCTTATACTGCATTAGGACAACAACGATTCAAACTGCTACTTTCTGCTGCGGTAGCTGAACCCATTCCTCTGCATGACCTGTCATTGCCACAGTAAATAGTTGAAACCCACTAGCATGAGTAGGAGTTGCTTGAGCCTTGATGTGCCTGCTCATCCATGCTTGTTTTTCTTTATGCCAGCTATGCTTAGAGTTGTGTCAGGTCTGATTCATCGGGAATGAATCGGAGTGGTGAACATGTCCTACCGATAAAGGCTAAGTGTGTGAACACGTTTTGGTAAAGGTAGCGATGAGAGGCCATGTAGGAGTACATGGTGGGTTGTCTCATTGGAACCGTCCTTAAGCACTGAGTTCTGTGTATGTTATCCAAGTCCAGTTACTACCACACATTGGGTTCCGGTTATCCGGCCCCTCTCGGCTTATTAATCCACTTGATCTCTGTCCAGGAGTTGCAACTAGTTTCTGGCGTTTGTAGGTAGTGCTACTTGTCTACCAGGTGGTGTCCGACGGGACGGGCTTGGGACAGACTAGGCACCGTGGCACGGTGTACCAAGTGGCACCCGGATGGTGGGCTTGGGAACCCTGCACACATCGTTTGGAGCCGTGAGCGACACCCCGGCCGGATCTCCTTGCGGATGGAACACGAATAGGCGATAAACCTGGACGAGAGACTTGTGTGGTTAGTCAGGTCGTGGCCGACACCCTCGCCCGGCTTCCGCTTGAAGGTTGCCGAGGTACATGACGTGTACAGGGCTATAAGTGGCGAGAGCGTGTGTGAAGAAGTACACCCCTGCAGGGTCAACATTATCTATTCGAATAGCCGTTTTCCTCGGATATGGAAACTTGGAGAACTTATGTAGTACATAGACAACTTGAAGTGGATACTCTAAAATCCGCAAGATAAGCGTGAGTGCTATGGATGGCCTTCTCGTAGGAAGACGGGAACGGATCCATAGTGGAGTATTGATATGGTGAATATGTGGACTCGTGTGCGTCTTCTCACCTCAAAGAAGTTTCTGATACTCGTAGTATAGATTAGCCACTGAGTCAAAGCTGGCTTGCTGCTGTTAAACTCCACCACCCCCTTTGTTGATAATGTTGCATATGTAGATAGTTCTGATGTAAGACTTGCTGAGTACCTTTGTACTCACGTTTGCTTATTTATGTTTTGCAGTTGGTTACGCTAGTGACTTCGACGAGTAGCTTGTATCCCAGCTACGATCTTGTACCCTTGGGAGGGTCGTGTTTAGTCAGGCTTCTTAGTCTTTTCCTTTTGTAGTTGTCTGTACTCAGACATGTAATGCTTCCGTTGCTTGTATGCTCTGAATGATGGGTCATGAGACCCCTGTTTGTATTGAATGCTATGTGGCTCTTCTGGGCCTTTATCTATATGAGTTTGAGTTATGTTGTGATGCCATGTTGTACATCACATACTTGCATGTTATGCGTACGTGTAACGTGTATTGCTATGTGTGGGATCCGACAACCTAGTTGTTTACCTCTGGTAGCCTCTCTTATGGGGAAATGTAGTCTTGTGCTTCCATGTGCCATAGTAGTCCGCTACAGCCCGGTTCACCAGAGTCCTGCTAGCCCAGCACTACTGCTCCGGAACACTTGACTGGCCGGCATGTGATTCACTTCGTTCCTGTGTCTGTCCCTTCGGGAAATGTCACGCGGTGACATCCGGAGTCCTGCCTAGCCTGCTACAGCCCGGGTTCCCGGAGTCCTGTTAGCCCAGTGCTACAGCCCAGATTCATACGCTGTTGACCGACATGCTCATGGTTGATTCATGTATGCCTGTCCCTGTAAGTTAGTGCCACTTTGGGTTCACGACTAGTCATGTCGGCCTGGGTTCTCTGTCATATGGATGCTAGCGACACTATCATATACCTGAGCCAAAAGGCGCAAACGGTCCTGGGCCAGGTAAGGTGGCACCCGTGGGAATACCGTGCGTGAGGCCGCAAAGTGATATGAAGTGTTACATGCTAGATCGGTGTGACTTAGGATTGGGGTCCCGATAGAGATCTACATATCCGAATTGCCAAGGTTGCCTTCCACGCAAAGGAGAGTCCCACCCGAACACGGGACGAAGTCTTCAATCTTGTATCCTCATAGTCCAACAGTCCGACCAAAGTATATAGTCCGGCTGTCCGAGGACCCCCTAATCCAGGACTCCGTCAGTCATGTCTACATCATTCTCAATCCCGTAGGGTCTGCACGCTTAACGTTTGTTAACGATATAGTATTATATGAGTTATGTGAGTTGGTGACCGAATGTTATTCGGAGTCCCAAATGAGATCACGGACATCACGAGGAGCTCTGGAATGGTCGGGGGGTAAAGATTGACATATAGGACGATAATATTTGGTCTCCGGAAAGGTTTCGAAATGCACGGGAGTCTTATCTGAGTGCCGAAAGGGTTCCAGGCGGCACCGGTACTTGGTGGGCCTCATGGGCCAAAGGAGGGAGTCACACCAACCCACTAGGGGGCTAGGCACACTCCACCTCCCCTAGCCACGCGCCAAGGAAGGAAAGGGGGGACGCCAAGGCAGGGCAGCCGCCGGCCCCTCCCCCGCCATCTCCTCCCCCCTAAAGAAGGAAAGGGGGAGGCGCCTAGGGCAAGACGCCGGCCCCCTTGGGGGTGCCCTAGGCTGCCTTCCCTCCCCCACCACCTATATATATGTGAGGAGGGAGAGGCGCAACACACACCATGATCCCAAGCCATGTGCAATGCCCCCTCTCCCTCTAGTTCCTCCTCTGTCCATGTTTGTTGTGCTTGGCGAAGCCCTGCGAATAGTTTCACCACCACCGTCACCACATCGTCATGCTGCCCGAACTCATCTACTACTTCTCCTCTCTATCTGGATCGAGAAGGCGAAGACTTCATTGAGTTGGACGTGTGCTAAACATGGACGTGCCATATGTTCAGTACTTGATCGAGACGGATCATGAAGGTGTACGACTACATCAACCGCGTTGATAAACGCTTCAGCTTAGTGATATACAAGGGTATGTAGATGTTGTCCCCTTCTCATAGCTATGCATCTCCATGGATAAATCTTGCATGTGCATTGACTTTTTTTTGTTTTCCATGCAACGTGCCCCAACAGTGGCATCATGTCCCAGGTCTATGCGTAGATGATATGCATGCGTAGAACACAAAGGAGTTGTGGGCGGTGACCTTCATATTACTTACCATCAATTTCTTATTTTGATTCGGCGGCATAGTGGGATGAAGCGGCCCGGACCAACCTTACATGTCCACGCACATGAGACCGGTTCCACCTACTAACATGCAACTTGTTTTGCATAAAGGTGGCTGGCGGGTGTCTGTTTCTCCTACTTTAGTTGAATTGGATTTGATATGGCGGTCCTTGTAGAAGGTTAAATAGCAACTTGATAATCACCGTTGTGGTTTTTGTGTAGGTAAGAACGATTCTTGCTAGTTTCCCATAGCAGCCATGCAAAACTTGCGACAATAAAGTAGAGGACATCTAACTTGTTTTTGCAGGGCATGTTTTGATGTGATATGGTCAAGATATGATGTGATATATGTTGATGTATGAGATGATCATGTTTTGTAATAAGTTCACGACTTGCATGGCTATATGAGTACAAAAACTAGCAGGAGCCTTAGGGTTGTCTTTAATTATTGTATGACCTGCATGTCAATCACTTAAGCACCATGTAATTGCTTTACTTTATCGCTACTCGTTAGCAATAGTTGTAGAAGCAATAGTTCATGAGACGACCCCAACGCAACGATGGAGATCAAGGTGTCGTGTCGGTGACGATGAAGATCATGTTGATGATTTCGAGATGGAGATAAAAAGCTCAAGATGATGATGTCCATATCATGTCACATATTTTTGATTACATGTGATGTTTATCCTTTATGCGTCTTATTTTTCTTAGAACGACGATAGCATTATAAGATGATCCCTTCACTTAATTTCAAAATAAAAGTGTTCTCCCCGAGTATGCACCGTTGCTAAAGTTCGTCGTTTCGAAG
The DNA here is from genome assembly GCF_018294505.1 of Triticum aestivum. NCBI lineage: Eukaryota > Viridiplantae > Streptophyta > Magnoliopsida > Poales > Poaceae > Triticum > Triticum aestivum. Next base: position 167,583,092 of record NC_057806.1, read on the forward strand.
CACCTTGTGATGATTGGCTGTGATGGACTCTACATTCACAAAGAACGGGTGTAAGCCAGTTTTGCACATGCGGAATACTTGGGTTAAACTTGACGATCCTAGCATGTACATACATGGTCTCGGAACACTGGAGACCGAAATGTCGAACGTGAGTCATTGATACATCTCCGTTGTATCTACTTTTCCTAACACTTTTCCTCTTGTTTTGGACTCTAATTTGCATGATTTGAATGAAACTAACCCGGACCAACGTTGTTTTCAGCAGAACTACCACAATGTTGTTTTTGCGCAGAAATAAAAGTTCTCAGATTGGAACGAAACTTTGCGAGGAATTTTTATTCAATAACTAAGAATTTCTGGAGGCAAGAACCACCGAAGGGGGGCACCTGGGTGGGCACAAACCACTAGGGCGCCCCCCCCTCAGGTGCGCCTAGGTGGTTTGTCCCCACCTGGTGGCCCCGCAGACCTCAACTCTTGTAGCATCCCAAATTTTCAATTTGGAATGTTATACATAGGTCATCAATGCATATCATATTTTATTGCATTTTGTTTTGCGATCCTAGAAAATCCTAAGCAACTCAAGGACCCATGGAGAGAGTTGGGGATTTCACTATTTTCATATTTGAATTTTCTCAAATATTGAAAAAGGGGATCATTTTGGTTTAATTATTTTTACTCTCCAAATATTTCAAATTAAAATATATGAGAGATAATATGACTTCTCCAAAATAAATAAAATATTGGGGGAAAATGTTAAAATCAAATAAATATTTTTATTGGATTTTATTGCTATTTTATTTAAATTAGGAAAAATATGCATTTTTCAAAATTGCATTCTTAGCCCAAATAAATGTTCACTGTGTCCGAAATATTATGAGAGGACCGTGAAAATTTATTTCAGGATTTTTGGACTTCGTTTGGTATTTCTTTTATTTATTTTACTCCGTCTGTTTAACAAAAACGAACAGACCTACGGGTCGTGCCCGAGCCGGACTTCCCTAGCCGGCCCCTTTAGAAGGCGAGGCTCGACCGCCCTGCCAACCCAAGCCGCCATCCCCGCCGCCCGAAACCCTAGCCGCCGCCGTGCCTCGCTTTCCGCGTGGCCGCCGCCTCGGTTTCCGCGCTGCCGCCCGCCACCGCCGGAGCCCTGCCGGAGTTAGCCGCCACCGCCGCTGGTCTTTTCGCTCAGTTAGGTAAAAACCGTCTCGGTTTTTTCGGAAAACCCTAGATCTCTTTTTTTATATAGATCGGTTCGGTTTTTCGTCGGTTTATTTATTTAGTGGACACTCGTCTGTTCATTCGTTTTAACGAACATTGTTCGCCGATTAGGCCAAGACAGCGAACATTCGTTCATTAGTCTTTTCTTTTTATTTTCGGCCAGGGACCTATCCGTGATTATTTTTATCACACATTAGCCCCTGATCTTCAAACCCTCGTCGTTTCTTAACCGTTTGTCCAAATCCAGTGAAACCAACGCCAAAATCTTCATCTCTAATCCCTCTCTCTGTTTAACCAACTTGAACAAGGTTTTGACAAATTTAAAATTTGGTTTCAAGCAGATTTTTCTACAAAGTTCTTTTGACCGTAGTTTCAGTTCCGTAGCTCCGATTCGATCGATTATTTTTGCAAATCGAACCTCTTCAGTTGAACTTTCAGTTTAGGTCTTCTTATCTGAAGTTTTACCCTTGCATCTTTACCTGAGTGCTTATGTATGGCACTGTTTGTTTGTGATAGAAATCCCGGAGTGCGCAGCGTGCTACTACGAGTCACTAGGTTTTGCGGATCATCGGCAAGGCAAGTAACACATTGATCATACCCCTTTACTACCGAGTTTTTATGCATTAGTTACAACCCTCAAACATTGCATGAGTAGGATCTCTTAAGATGTCGGTTTTGGGAAGTAGTTGATGAGGTAGAACCTATTTCCCTTTTATTACCAAACCCCTGGGATTTACTTCTACGTTATGCTTTTTTATTGCCATGCTATGCTCGTAGACGTGGATTGGGTTTGAGTGTATCCATGACAGATGTGACATTATTAATTAATGGTTTACTTAAGGTGGCTACTTAAACACACATCTGGGTGGATTGGTTGCGGGCACCTGGGGATATACCAGTGCTGTCCTTTTTGGTTCGCCACCCAGGCTCAAAGGGATCATAAGATTATTCATACTAGAAACTTCCGTGTGTAGCCACAAGCTATTATGGGCTCTAGCATAGTGGAGTAAGTTGCATGACCTCTTTAAGTGGTAGGCTAGCAGATGTAGAGGATGTAGGTTGGTACTGTCTACCCGGGGTTAGAGTTAATGCTTCCGAAAGACTGTGTCTCGGTCATCCGTTTCTCAAACACATTTGTCGGATTTCCGGTTCTGGCAGACCCTTGAGGTTCGAACACTGGGGTGCGCGCGGAGATTTCACCTCCTACCTACCTTCACCCCTCCGCCTCGCTAAGATCTAAGCTATGGAAAGAACAACACAAGAGACACAGGGTTTATACTGGTTCGGGCCACCGTTGTGGTGTAATACCCTACTCTAGTGTGTGGTGTGGTGGATTGCCTCTTGGGCTGATGATGATGAACAATACAAGGAAGAACGGCCTCGCGAGGGTCTGTCCTTGGCTGGGGCGATGAACTGCTGGGAGGAGTTCAGTCACCATTCTCTCTCTCTTCAGGATTGTTTATCTCGATCTCCCTAAACCTCTCTCCTCTCTCCCTCCTACCCTGTGGGTGGCTGGTCCTATTTATAGAGGCCCTGGTCCTCTTCCAAAATATCGAGCGGGAAGGGAGCCAACAATGGCGGGCTAATTTGAAGGGGGGCAGCTAGTACTAGTTATCCTGACAAAAGTAGTCTTCGCCTGCACAAAGCTCTGTTGGTGACGCCGTCTTGGGCTCCATGATGACCTCCATCTTGCAGTCCTCCTGGTCTTGGTCTTGTTGCACCGAAATGGCAACCTTTGCCTGATGCCTTGGTACTCCACGGCTGTGCTTGCCCCCTTTGCACCAAAGGGGAAAGGAGGACACTGCGCGGGCTGGCACCCGCCTGGCGCCCTTAGTCATCATGGCTTGCGTCACGGGCACCTCATGAGGTACCCCGCCTTGATCTCTCCGCCTCCTCACGAGCCAGCCTGATGAGGCTGTGCCTGAGGAAGCTCCACGTCGTCTGCCCCGCGAGGCTTGGCCCCTCGCGAGGGTCTTGAGTCTGTGTTGATGAAGATGGGCCGTGTTGGGCCCCCCTTTGAGCCATGCCGCAGGCCACAGGCAGGAAAGTCTGGGGACCCCCATTCCTAGAACGCCGACAGTAGCCCCCGGGCCCAAGGCGCGCCCGGACTTGGCCGTGCAGGGAGGCGGAAGGGCAAGAGCGAAGCACCACGGGCCCTAACAGCCTGTGGCCTTGGGCGCTGCATGGCGGTTGATTGGACGTGGGCGTCTCCACTTCCCCATGGCGCCTCGGCAACTGCACGGATTGGACAAGTCCCTGCATGCAAAGTGGTTCATGATTACCTGCGATCGTGGAGGTCGGCGGTTGGCCTTCGTCGGCCATAAGTACGGAATGGCGCGCGCCCTTCCAGTCCATCCCTCCTTGCTTCTCCTTCTTCCCGGTCCTTGCTCCGTCTTGCTGCGATGGCTCCGATCCGTCGGTTCTCGACGGCAGAGAAGGGAAAGGCTCCCCGAGAGGAACCAGACCCGCTCCCGCCGAAGAAACGGCTCGTCCTCCGTGGCCCGGAAGAGGGGGCCCATCAGGTGGTGTCGAGACCTTGGTGCGAGCGGGCACCGCCGGGGTTCCCGCTTCCCTTGTACGCCCACATCGAGGGCCCTGAAGAAGCTGATGCTGATCGCCACGGGCGGCGCCACCGTCAGCGCCGACGGGTCATGAAGGTGTGGGTCATCCCCCCTGGGGTCCACACCGAGGGCTCCTCCCGAGAGTTCATGCTCCACGTCGCCATGCCTCCTCAGTCTTGGATTCGCCTTCCTCCCTTCTTCGCCTCCATCATCCCGCAGGGAGAACTCCTGGAGCTTTGGCTGCAGCACGCCGGCTGCAGCGCCCTCGCGACCGAGGCAGAGGTCGCGGTCGTTGCCCCGGGCGAGGTCTTCATGACTCGAGGCTGGAGCAAAATTGCCTGGGTTTGCAGGATAAGAGGCGCCTTCACGATCCACTTGGAGTACGACGGTGCTTCGGTGGTGTTCCTCAAGGTCTTCGATGCGAACGGGAGCCGGCTGGAGTGCTGCCCCGGGAGAGGTGGCCAGGACCCTGCTGCGGCGAGGACTGGGCCCGCCAACCGCTCCCTTGGCGGCTCCTCAGGCGGTGGAGGCGTCGGAGGTTCCAGCGACTCCAGCGAGCTCTTCGCGACTCTGGAGACGAGCAACGACAGCTACGAGCCCCCGAGTCGGCGCCGCTCCTGGAGAAGGGCGGGCTCGTCAGGCCGCCGCCGACTCTGATCTGGATGGGGTTGGCGCCGGTGCTTGACGGCCCACTGTTGATGATGGCGTCTTTTGCAGGGGCGCGCGTAGTTAGTGTCCCTTTAGGATATGTTCCTGCGAGGAATCAAAGACGCGTCCCGTGGGGGCTTGTAAGGTGCCTGTGATCATGTTTTGTTAATATAACCCTTGTCATAGAATTGTGCGAGTTGCTCATTCCGTCTTAGCTCAGTCCTCCCTTTCGAACCTCACGAGGGCTTGGTGCTCTGCGCCGACAGGTCCCAGTCCCAAGGCGGCTTCAGCCATCGCTGGTATGCCAGGTCGCGATGCCGTGGTCAAGGCCAGGAGGTGAGCGACCCGGAGTCCGGTAAGAGCCCCTGAGTCGCGATGCTCAGGAGGTCCCCTTTGGCGCTCAAGCAGCCGTCGTTCGGTGAGAAAGGAGAGCGGCGTCGCTAACACGGGATTGCATTAGGTGCGGGGATGGTGCCACGGTAGCTGGCGCTTCCGGGTGGTGACTTATCTCGAGAATCAGGGGCCGCTCTCTGGTGTGTCACCGGGTCCATGCATCGGCAGGCGCGAGGTTGCTCGGCGAGGTCCTCGTGTGTCCCTCCCCTCTCGCCCTTGCTCCCCTTTCTGCTCTACGTCCTCGGGTCCCGACCCTCGAGCGAGTCACAGCCGTCGCTGGTATGCCAGGTCGCGATGTCGTGGACAAGGCCGAAGGGTGAGGGCTGGAGAGCCAGTAGGAGCCCTGAGTCGCGATGCTCAGGCACCCCCCCCTTTAATGTGCAAGCGGTTCGCGCGGATGAGAGTGGAGGAAACACCGCAAGGGCCTCGCCTGACGCAGCTCCCTTAAGAGATCATGTAGACCCATCAGAGAAAGAACGAGGGGTTGCCATGATAATTGACAGTCAGCCTTTGGTTGCTTCCGAGGGGTAATGAGGCACTCAAGGCTTGACGAGGTGGCGCCATGCGGGGCTGCCGCGGCCAGAGCTCAGCCATCCAGGTTTGTCGGCGTTGCAGGGACGGACCCATGCGCAAGCATCGTGCCGTTTGGGAGCAGTTCCGTCAGTTGAGCGGGCATCTAGGTCAAGCACATTAGCCGCGAAGGAGTGGATTCATTCAAATAGATGCTGGGAAGGCAGACATCACTCGATTAGGCCTGAGCGACTTGGGGTTCATGCAGCCCGAGGGGCGCCCCCAACAAGGTAAGCTAACAACATGAAATAAAAGGGATACACGCCGCAGGGACGGACCCACGCGGCCTAGGAATAATGCAGCCCCGGGGGGCGCTCCCAGCTGGAAGTGAAACTTGAAAGATGTCACCTGATGACATTGAGGACGAAGGGGTGTTGGTGTAGCAGACTCGGTGGGCTGAGGAAGCCGATCCTCACGAGCCCCCAGGCCCAGGGGCCTCGGGAGGCTCCGGAGGCGCTAGCGGCTCCTCGCGGACCATCTCCATATCCGCCAGGGCTGCGGAACGCCTGGCCTCTTGTGCCTCCGTGATGCCCCTCATGAGGTGCTAGTACGTGGCAGCCGCGTTCGGCAAGCCGTAAGGCATGCGAACGTAGCTGTGGGGTGGGCCGGCGGCGTGGGGCTGCGAAGGGAGGAGGGGCGCGGAGACCGCCGAGCGCGGCGCGGGACCTCCGCAGCGCCCCACTCGCGAGGGCTAGAGGCGCTCCAGAGAGGCGACTCGGTTGAGCCCTGGTATGTCGATGCAAACGCGCAGCCCACCATCCTCGCCTAGATGGGGAGCCACTGCTAGTAGGCGGCGGCCGCCTTTCATGACTCTTGACTCCTGTAGCTCCTGAATGGCCTTGCTGACGAACTCCTGAGGGTCTGGCTCTCCTTGCCTTACTCCTTCTTGAGGGAAACGTGCTTCAAAACACGCCTCCATGTGGTGCCCAAGCGCCTCCCTCGTGACCCTAGCTAGGTCGGTGGCCCTCCAGGGGAGAGCCCCCGAGCCCTGCCTGAGGAGGGTGCCGGGCGCGCTTTCCTATGCGATGGAAGGAGGTTCCCCCTGGGCAGGCACGGGCCCAGAGGGGCCTGCCTCCTGAGGGGCCGGGCCGGATGATGTCTTCTTCTTCTTGGGGGTGGTCTCGGGAAGCCTTCTGCTTCCGCGATCCGGGTCTTCCAGTGACACGGCCTGAAAGGCTCATTCCAGGGAACACACCGCGTCCTTCTCTTCACAGGGCACCGTGATGACTCCGCCACTTCCTGGCATCTTGAGGACGTTGTAGCCGTGGTGAGTTACGGCCATGAACTTGGCCAGCGCTGGGTACCCAAGGATGGCATTGTACGGCAGGCGAATGTGAGCGACGTCGAAGTCGATTAGCTCGGTGCGGTAGTTGTCGCCTGCCCCGAAGGTGACAGGGAGGCGGACCTGCCCAATCGGGACCGTGGAGCCATCGGTGATTCCGGAGAAAGGCTTGGTTGGCTGAAGCTGGCTGTAGGGCACTTGGAGATTGTTGAATGTTTCCACGGACAGGACGTTGAGCCATGCCCCGCCATCGATGAGGGTCCTGGTGACCACCACGTTGCTGATGATTGGGGAACAAAGCATCGGGAGGACTCCGGCTATAGCCGCACACTTGAGCTAATCTGCTGAGCTGAACATGATGGCGCACGCCGACCACTTGAGAGGGCACGTGGCTTCGAGCCTCGGGAGGACTGCATTCACTTCGCGGGCGAACTGCTTGAAGATGCGTTGAGAGGCTAGGGCTTGAGCCCCGCCCAGGATGCAGGCGATCGCGCGCGGCTCCTGGAAGCCCCCAGCCCCCTCGTCCTGGTGGCGGTCCTCGTTTCTCCTTGGCTGCGGCGGCAGCGGAGGGAGGCCTGCGTTGCCTTGCGGACGATCCTCGCGAGGCTGATCCCTCCAGTCTCCCTCGCGAGGCGGGTCTTGCCAGCGATCCTCGCGAGGTTGATCGCGCCACCCTTGGCGCGGGCCACGGTCTTCCCAGCGTCCTGCGTTCCTTCCTCCTCCTCGACCGTAGCCCCGGTCACCGTGGTCGGGGCGACGGCCAATCCTTCCTTCTCGCATGGCTCGGAGCTCTTGACATTCGTTGGTGTTGTGGGTGTGGAGGTCGTGGTACACACAGTACCGACTGCCCTTGGAAGGTTCAGGCTGATCTCTGTCCCGCTTGGTGTCTGGTTCTGCCGCGAGCACGGCAGCCCCCTTGCGCTTCACATCCTTGGCCTTGGGCTTCTTCTCTTCTGGGTCTGCGGCAGGCAGCTCGAGGAGGGAGAGACGCCCTTCCTCAGCCCTGGCGCACTTGGTTGCCAAGTTGAGCAGCTCCAAGGAAGTGCACAGGTCTTCATGCATCGCCAGCTCCTCCTTCATCTTGACATCACACACGTCGTCGGAGAAGGCTGAGATGATGGCCTCCTAAGTCACCCTGGGAATCTTGAGGCGTGCGTTGTTGAAGCGCTGGATGTACTTCTGCAGGGTCTCCCCGGGTTGTTGCTTGATGCGGCGCATGTCGCTCACAGCGGGTGGCCGCTCGCGAGTACCTTGGAAGTTGGTGATGAAGCGGGTGCGCATCTCGTCCCAGGAGGAGATCGTGCCTGGAGCCAGGTTCAGGAGCTAGGTGCGGGCCCCGTCCTTGAGCGCCATGGGTAACTAGTTCGCCATGACCTTCTCGTCTCCGTTGGCAGCTTCGATGCCCAGCTCATAGAGCTGGAGGAACTCCGCAGGGTCAGCCGTGCCGTCGTAACGAGGAGGCAGGTCTGGCTTGAACTTGCCGGGCCACGCAACGCTGCGTAGCTCGGTGGTGAAGGCACGGCAGCCTGCTGTGGCCACGGGAGGCCTTGGGTGACGGAGAGCTTGGTCTTGCATGTCCCCTCACGCTGCAGCCGAGAGCAGAGCGGGGTCTTAACGTGCGGGAGCAGGAGCATGGTCGCGACGTGCTGGAGCAGGGAGCGCCCGGGCAGCTTCTTGCGGGCGAGGGACTTCTTGGCAACTCTGCTCTTGCTGCGCTGGCACCTGATGGAGGGGTTCCGCCAAGGGATCACGCGCCTTGGAGCCATGGCGCCTTCCCGAGGAGGAGGCGGCCGGGGCGCCGCCGGAGCTTCGTCGCCCGCGCGGGGCGGGGTGCGGTGCAGCGGAATGGACGGCGCAGGAGAGCCCCCTGGGGCGCGGACAAGCTCGGCGACGCGGTCGAGCCATTCTTCGTAGACGTCGTCGACGGGATGGTAGCGCAGGAGCTCGTTTGCCGTGATGAGCGCAGCTCGAGCCTCCATGGGTGCGCGGAGCGCGCGAGACGAAGAACCAGCCGAGGTGAACGAGGGAGTTGCGGTGCGGCCGTCTTGCCGCACGGACGGATGCTGAGAGATGCTTGCTGCTCGTCCCCCGCCGGGCCGGTGGCGGTGTTGATGGCAGGTGACGGGGAACGGCGAGGACGCCCGCTGACAGGAGCCGTCTGGGCGACGCGGGAAGCGAGAGCGGCCCGGCGCTCGGTGCGGGCCTAGCGAGCGTCGGACATGGGCGCGATGGTCGGAGGAGAACAGGGTGGTGGAAGAAGAATTCCGGCGCACCCCTACCTGGGGCGCCAAATGTCGGATTTTGGGTTCCGGCAGACCCTTGAGGTTCCAAAACTGGGGTGCGCGCGGAGATTTCGCCTCCTACCTACCTGCACCCCTCCGCCTCGCTAAGATCTAAGCTATGGAAAGAACAACACAAGAGACACAGGGTTTATACTGGTTCGGGCCACCGTTGTGGTGTAATACCCTACTCCAGTGTGTGGTGTGGTGGATTGCCTCTTGGGCTGATAATGATGAACAATACAAGGAAGAACGGCCTCACGAGGGTCTGTCCTTGGCTGGGGCGATGAACTGCTGGGAGGAGTTCAGTCACCCTTCTCTCTCTCTCTCTCTCTTCTCGATTGTTTATCTCGATCTCCCTAAACCTCTCTCCTCTCTCCCTCCTACCCTGTTGGTGGCTGGTCCTATTTATAGAGGCCCTGGTCCTCTTCCCAAATATCGAGCGGAAAGGGAGCCAACAATGGCAGGCTAATTTGAAGGGGGACAGCTAGTACCAGCTATCCTGACAAAAGTAGTCTTCGCCTGCACAAAGCTCTGTTGGTGACGCCGTCTTGGGCTCCACGATGACCTCCGTCTTGCAGTCCTCCTGGTCTTGGTCTTGTTGCACCAAAATGGCAACCTTTGCCTGATGCCTCGGTACTCCGCGGCTGCGCTTGCCCCCTTTGCACCAAAGGGAAAAGGAGGACACTGCGCGGGCTGGCACCCGCCTGGCGCCCTTGGTCGTCATGGCTTGCGTCACGGGCACCTCGTGAGGTACCCCGCCTTGATCTCTCCGCCTCCTCGCAAGCCAGCCTGATGAGGCCGTGCCTGAGGAAGCTCCGCGTCGTCCGCCCCGCGAGGCTTGGCCCCTCGCAAGGGTCTTGAGTCTGTGTTGATGAAGATGGGCCGTGCTGGGCCCCCCTTTGAGCCACGCCGCAGGCCGCAGGCAGGCAAGTCTGGGGACCCCCGTTCCCAGAATGCCGACAACATTGTAGTGCGAGAAATCCAGCGGAGGAGATCGAGTCTTGTGGGGGAAAAGTGCGCAAACCTCTGTAGAGTGTACAAACTAATCATGGTTAGCCGTGTCCCCGGTTATGGACATCTTGAGTATCTGGTACTTGGATTACCCTGTGGATCTCATCACCCTAAGTTAAATTTGTTGGGATGTTAACTATTTTAATTAGGATTGAGATGGGGTTTTACCATTCTCAATGTTTTTCAACTACCATGATAGCTAAATAAAATATATTCCTTTGTTGTAGGGGAAAATTGGCTTTTCGCAAAAACCTTATAACCATAGAGCCTCCACCAGCCATATATGCATGTAGTGATAGCTTTTACTGGTTTCATTGCTCTACTGTGTTATCTTGCCAGCATATTCCATGTGCTGGCCCGTTATGGGCTGCAACATATCATGTTGCAGACTTTTCAAACGAGGAGTAAGGTTCGCTAGGTCGTTGTCGTGCACTCAGCTATGCCGTTGGAGTTGATGGACTCACTTTATCTTCCAAGCCTTTTGTTGTTATCTTACTTAGATGGCCTTAAGCCATATATATTGTAATAAGTTCTCTTTTGAGACTATCGATGTAATAAGTTTGTGATTGCTACTCTGTTATAAATCCTTCAAAGTACTGGGTGTGTCAGCATTACCGATCCAGGCATGACACTTATGCACAGAGATTTGGCCGTTTGAGGACGGATCGCTACAAGATGGTATCAGAGCACACGCTGAATGTAGGACATGACCACTAAGATGAACCATAGGTCACTCTTCTCTACTCATTTCCGACTTCTCTCCATTTTCTACCCTATAGAATGGCGGACACGAGGAACAAGTTTGCACTGCCAGATGAAGACACACCTTTTGGATGACACTTGAAGGAAGTCACTAGGTACCTGAACATTGGAATACCAAGCTTCATCGGGACCTAGACCGCCACTTTACCAGAAGAGGAGCGTTCGATGATTCGAGTTCTAGTTCCAGGAAGAACATTATACCAGTAACTGAGCCCATAGAGTTTTCCTTTGATGCACCAACCTAGAGTCTAGGAAAGAGCATGGCAGCCCACATCGCCGTAGGACGCATCAGCGAAGTTTATCACAAGGATCTTAAGGACACCATCTATCAGATATGTGGGTGTCGAGATGAGCAATGGGAGATGATCAGCACCAGGAAAGACAGGTCCATTGCAGCTTACATCCAGGAGTTAATCCAGCACATACGATGCCAGGAGAACCAAATGTGCGCAAGCATGATAGATCTGAAGAAGTTGATGACTAGGAACATGGAGCTCGAAGAGGAACTCAAGTCTACACACGACGGATACAATGAGGAAATCACCGTACTAGTGGAGATGAATGACGACCTGACAAGGAAGCTAGGAGTATTCATGGGAGACCCTATGCCAGGAGGAGATGACGACCACCCCAAGGACTACATCACCATCGATGACACCAACTCCGACCCCAGTGATGATGATTATGAAGACGAAGCTGGAGCAGATATCATGGACTCTTCTATCGATCAAAATTTCTAGTATACCACCATACTATTAGTAGTATTCCCCCCATGTATATATTAGTAGTCCGAGCACTGTAATGATAGTTAGAGCGATTGTAGGCCCTTGTTTGATATTGTTTTGGAGTGATATTGATTGTGTTTGTCTCATGTGCATATGGGTAGTGTTTTCTCACTAGACCTCATTATATTCTAATCTCTCCCCTCTAAAACCCATCGGATGCCTCCGAGATGTGACCCCGGATTTGCTTTCCACCGAAGCTCACTCAGTTGATCCAACAGCAGAATACACTAATGCAGTTGCTAGTTCAGAATCAAGGCAACACCACCACCACCACCACCACCACCACCACCACCAACAACAACAACAACAACCCACCGCCACCACCTCCAGTTGACAACTTAGCCCGTTTTGTGAGGTTACAACCGCCGGTGTTTTCCAGTAGCACCGAGCCCATAGTTGCGGATGACTGGCTACGCAGGATTGGTAGGGAGTTAACCACTGCAGGTTGCACAGATGCTGAGAAGGTGTGTTTTGCCGCACACCAATTGGATGGACCTGCAGCCTCATGGTGGGAGAATTACATAGCCACCTTCCCCATAGCCAATGTTACTTGGGAGCAGTTTCAGCAAGCATTACGCACTACTCATGTCTCAACTGGAGCTATGAGCATGAAGAAGCGTCAGTTTCGCAACTTACGCCAGGACAACTGTACTGTGGGGCAGTACCTGGAGGAGTTTAGCAAGTTAGCTCGCTATGCCCCGGATGATGTGGCCACAGATGCCGCGAAGCAAGAGAAAATTATGAAAGGGTTCAACAATGAGATGAGTGTGCAGTTGATGGTGGCAACATTTAACAACTACCAGGAGTTGGTAGATAAGGCTCTTATGATTGAAGGAAAGCAACAGCAAATTGAGAGTCGCAAAAGGAAGAATGGAGAAGGGAAGTACAATTCAGGAGCTCAACAGAAGCCAGGTTTTACCCCGAACTCAGGAGGATATACCCATAACCATGGAGGTCATAACCACAATGGAGGAAGTTTGCATAACCACAGTGGTTCCAAGAATGGAAACGGGAATGGAGCAGGCAGTAATCAGAACCGCTCTAACCCAGCCACGCCCGCCAAGAAGAACGAAAGTCACGTTACTTGTTTCAAGTGCGGGAAGACTGGACACTATGCCAATGAGTGTCCTGAACTCAAGAATGGAAATGGCAATGTAAGCTCTGGGAAGAAGCCCAACCCTTTCAATAAGCGCCAAGTGAACCATGTGAACATGGAGGAGGTTGAAGAGCACCTAGGCGCAGTTATCGGTAAGTTTTTGGTTAAGTCATTTGTAGCTCTTGTTCTTTTCGATACTGGTGCATCGCATACATTTCAAGGGGATTTGTGGACAAGTTTAAGTTACCCATCTTAGCACTTAGGACACCCTTGTTAGTAAGCTCACCAGGAGTAGAGTATTTGGCCAGCCGATGGTGCGACCGGATACCCTTAAACATTGGCAACCATATTTTCCCCTCGGACCTAATAATTCTAGAGTCATAAGGATTGGATGTGATACTGGGTATGGATTGGCTATCGAAGTATGGAGGAATCATTGACTGTGCTAGTAGGTCAATTCTACTCACCACCCCGGAGGGAAAAAAGATTAAGTATGTATCCAGGCATACCCCAAAGAGGACCCACGTAAATTCCCTCACGAGAGTTGTTCAGGAGGAAGTGCCTATAGTGAAGGATTACCCAGTTGTATTTCCAGGGGAACCACCAGGCATGCCGCCGGATCGAGACATTGAGTTTTTGATAGAGCTGTTGCCAGGCACCGGACCAATATCGAAGAGACCATACCAGATGCCCGCTAATGATCTAGAGGAGATTAAGAAACAAATTAAGGAGTTATTGGAGAAAGGTTACATTCGACGAAACTCGTCACCATGGGGAGCCCTAGTGCTTTTGGTTGAGAAGAAGGATAAATCTCTGAGAATGGTTGTTGATTATTGTGCATTGAATGAAGTGACGATCAAGAACAAGTACCCACTGCCAATGATCAATGATTTGTTTGACCAGCTGCAAGGAGCTAAAGTATTTTCCAAGATCGATCTTCGATCAGGATACCACCAACTGAAAATCCGAGAACAGGATATACCCATGACAGCCTTCACCACAAGGTACGGGCTATATGAGTACACGGTTATGTCATTCGGATTGACTAACTGTAGGATCGAAAGTATGTCTAGAGGGGGTGATTAGACTACTTGACCAAATAAAAATCTAGCCTTTTCCCAATTTTAGCTCTTGGAAGATTTTAGCAACTTTGCACAAGTCAAGCAATCAACCTACACATGCAATTCTAAGAGTATAGCAGCGGAATGTAAAACAATTGCATATGAAGGTAGAGGGAGGAGTTTGGAGGGAGCAAATGCAATGTGGACACGGAGATTTTTAGCGCGGTTCCGATAGGTGGTGCTATCGTACATCCATGTTGATGGAGACTTCAACCCACGAAGGGTAACAGTGGCACGAGTCCACGGAGGGCTCCACCCACGAAGGGTCCACGAAGAAGCAACCTTGTCTATCCCACCACGGCCGTCTCCCACGAAGGACTTGCCTCACTCGGGTAGATCTTCATGAAGTAGGCGATCTCCTTGCCCTTATAAACTCCTTGGTTCAACTCCACAATCTTGACGGAGGATCCCAAGTGACACCTAACCAATCTAGGAGACACCACTCTCCAAGAGGTAACAAATGGTGTGTTGATGATGAACTCCTTGCTCTTGTGCTTCAAATGATAGTCCCCCCAACACTCAACTCTCCCTCATAGGAATTGATTTGGTGGAAAGAAGATTTGAGTGGAAAGCAACTTGGGGAAGGCTAGAGATCAAGATTTATGTGGTAGGAATGGAATATCTTGACCTCAACACAAGTGTAGGTGGTTCTCTCTCAGAAAATTGTATGTTGGAAGTCTAGGCATCTTCTGATGGCTCTCTCCACGAATGAAGAGTTGGTGGAGGGGTATATATAGCCTCCAGACAAAATATAACCATTACACACAATTTATCAAACTCGGTGGGACTGAATCATGAAACTCGGTCGGACCGATTTAGTTCAAAATGTGAAGGTTAGGATTTTCGGTGGGACCGACACGTCAACTCAGTGGGACCGATGTCATTAGTGTTAGGGCATAACTTAATCTCGGTGAGACCGATTTTGGTAATAGACTAACCAGAGAGTTGTTCAGGAAAACTCGGTGGGACCGATTCGCTCATGTCGGTTGGACCAAAACGTTACGAAAGGGAAACAAAGAGTTTGCATTGCAATCTCGGTGGGACTGATCGCTCATCTCGGTTTGACCGAAACGTTACGAAGGGAAACAGAGAGATTACAATCCCATCTCGGTGAAACCGAGATCCCTATCGGTGAGACCGAAAAGACTAGGGTTTCTGGCAGTGGCTATGTCAAGAGAACTTGGTGGCGCCGGATGGTAAGATTTGGTGGGGCCAAGTTTGACCTTTTGGTTTGGTACATATGTGGATGTGAGAAAGTGTTTGAGGGCTTTGGAGCATATCACTAAGCACATTGAGCAAGCAAGCCATTAAGCAACACCTCATCCCCTCTTAATAGTATTGGCTTTTCCTATGGACTCAACGTGATCTTGGATCACTAAAATGAAAAATGTAGAGTCTTGTGCTTTGAGCTTGAGCCAATCCTTTTGTCCTTAGCATTTTCAGGAGTCCACCTTTCTAATCCATGCCATGCCAATCATTGAGCTTTCCTGAAATATTTATCTTGAAATAGCATTTGCTCAATGAGCTATATGTTGTTAGGAATTACCAAATTCACCCAGTGATAGTTGCACTTTCAATCTCCCCCTTTTTGGTAATTGATGACAACATATAGATCAAAGCTTCGACAAATGATAATAAGACTGAAAAACAGCGTCGCTTTGAGAAGTATGTGATAAGCAAGAGCTCCCCCTAAATTTGTGCATTATTTAAAATTTTCTTTTGAATGCAAATGCACAATCGATTAGGATCACGGGTTACTCTTCCATGTCACATACATCTTTGTGGAGCGCTCAAAATGATAGAAATTAAAAGCATGCACTCATCACCAAGAAAGTGAATGATCATATAAGGATATAAGAGATAATATCATCCAACAAGCATTAAGGGTAGCATATGGTCAAACACATGATCAAACAAGTATCTCACAAGGACATAAAGTATCTCACACAAGCACACAATAAAGAAGTTCAACCAAAAACAAGAGAGATAAAATGCAACACTCTCTCTCGAAGCCTATGATCTATACATTTTTCTCCCCCTTTGGCAACAAGTTACCAAAAAGTTCAAAAATGTATAGTGCTAAACGTCTCTCAAGCTTGATCTTCGGTAGCTGGTGTAGAGATGACTCCAAGGACGAAAGCTTCTGTTGATGTAGCTGGAGATGGTGGAGTGGCTGCTGGAGGTGGCACTGGAGCTGTAGCTGCTGCAGGTGGCACTGGAGCTGTAGCTGCTGGAGCTGATGTTGTAGCTCTAGTATCTATGACTGGCACTGCAGCAGACCTCTGGCTTCGGGGCACTCTAGCAAAAGCATTTGTAGTTGACTTGCCCTTCTTCTCCTCCACTTCCTCCTGAAGTTGCTCAACAGCTGACTGAATCTCAGTTACTTTGACATCAAGATCATAGAATTTCTGCTCAATGATTCTCTCCAAGCTCCCCTGGTTTTGATTCAGGGTTGCCAAGCCCTTCTCAATACTCAAAGTGGATTGGATCAGATATCCAAGCTGATCTTGCTTGGTCTTCGAGAACACTTGAGATGCCTCTTCAACAGTTGGCATCCTTGCAGCTTTCTCTACCCTTGCCTTCTCTCTCTTCTCATGTGCTTGCACAGATGTGGGGTCTTCCTAATTCATCACAATAGTGTTGTCTTCAAATTCAGGGTATATGGCCAGGTGTTCCTTATCCAATAGATATTTGCATGTGCCCATATTAGAGTTGATGAGCTCCTGAATTTGTGGGGCATACCCACAGCTTCTCTTCTGATCAGTTGTTGTCCTTTTGATTGTATCTACAATCAGACTCATGACTTTGAACTTTTGAGGCACATCAAACAAATGTAGAAAATTGATAGCATGTCCTCTGATCATCTTGTGATCACCTGACTTGGGTAGCAATGTGTGCCTTAGGATCCAGTTGATGGTAGGCAGACCAGACATCAAGAAGTGGACATATCCAAACATATGAGTCTCTAAATCATCAGCTGGGATCTCTCTGTACATGTGTGTAATAGTGTTGTGGTATTTCTTCTTCTCGGCATAAACATCCAAGTCATCTTCATGTTCCTCAAGGGCATTGATCATCTTGGCCCATTCTTCTACCGTGGATTGGTACCTAGTACCCTCAGACATCCAAACTATCCTACCGTCTGGATAGAAGTGGGTTGTGGAGTAAAACTGCATGATGATCTCATCATTCCACTTGGTGAGCTTCTGGGCAACAAATGAATCAACTCCACAAGCCTTGAAGCTGTCATAGACTTATGGATAGTGATCTTCATTTTCCTTCATGTACTCCCAGTCAACCCATCTCATGTCACACACTATGGGCTTCTTGTCAAGCAGGACAGTCTCATAAAAGTCTTGGTGTTCCTTTGTGTGGTGCTACCTCTTGAGCTTGCATTGGATTTCCCCGAAGAGGAAAGGATGATCAGCAGAGTAGCGTAAGTATTTCCCTTAGTTTTTGAGAACCAAGGTATCAATCCAGTAGGAGGCCACGCTCAAGTCCCTCGTACCTGCACAAAATGATAGCTACTCGCAACCAACGCGATTAGGGGTTGTCAATCCCTTCAGGGTCACTTACGAGAGTGAGATCTGATAGATATAATATTTTTGGTATAAAGATGCAAAGTAAAAAGTAAAGGCAAAGTAAAAAGCAAAGAAAGATTAAAGTGATGGAGATTAATATGATGAGAATAGACCCGGGGGACATAGGTTTCACTAGTGGCTTCTCTCAAGAGCATAAGTATTCTACGGTGGGTGAACAAATTACTGTTGAGCAATTGACAGAATTGAGCATAGTTATGAGAATATCTAGGCATGATCATGTATAGGCATCACGTCCGTGACAAGTAGACCGAAACAATTCTGCATCTACTACTATTACTCCACTCATCGACCGCTATCCAACATGCATCTAGAATATTAAGTTAAAAACAAAGTGATGCCTTAAGCAAGATGACATGATGTAGAGAGATAAATTCATGCAATATGAAATAAACCCCATCTTGTTATCCTCGATGGCAACGATGCAATACGTGCCTTGCTGCCCCTTCTATCACTGGGAAAGAACACCGCAAGATCGAACCCAAAGCTAAGCACTTCTCCCATGGCAAGAAATACCAATCTAGTCGGCGAAACCAAACGGATAATTCGAAGAGACTTTCAAAGATAACCAATCATACATAAAAGAATTCAGAGAAGATTCAAATATTATTCATAGATAGACTTGAACATAAACCCACAATTCATCGGTCTCAACAAACACATCGCAAAAAGAAGATTACATCGAATAGATCTCCACGAGAGAGGGGGAGAACTTTGTATTGAGATTCAAAGAGAGAGAAGAAGCCATCTAGCTACTAACTATGGACCCGAAGGTCTGAGGTAAACTACTCACACTTCATCGGAGAGGTTATGATGATGTAGAAGCCCTCCGTGATGACGGCCCTCTTTCGGCGGAGCTCCGGAACAGGCCCCAAGATGGGATCTCGTGGATACAGAAAGTTGCGGTGGTGGAATTAGATTTTTGGCTCCTGTTCTAATCGTTTGAGGGTACGTAGGTATATATAGGAGGAAGGAGTACGTCGGTGGAGCTCCGACGGGCCCACGAGGCAGGGGGCGCGCCCTAGGGGGGTCGACCACCACCCTCGTAACTGCCTCTTTTGTTCCTTGGAGCAGGGTCCAAGTCTCCTGGATCACATTCGGTGAGAAAATCACGTTCCCGAAGGTTTTATTCCGTTTGGACTCCGTTTGATATTCCGTTTCTTCGAAACACTGAAATAGGCAAAAAACAGCAATTCTGGGCTGGGCCTCCGGTTAATAGGTTAGTCCCAAAAATAATATAAAAGTGGAAAATAAAGCCCAATATAGTCCAAAACAGTAGATAATATAGCATGGAGCAATCAAAAATTATAGATACGTTGGAGACGTATCAGGCATCCCCAAGCTTAATTCCTACTCGTCCTCGAGTAGGTAAATGATAAAAAGAGAATTTTTGATGCAGAGTGCTACTTGGCATAATTTCAATGCAAATCTTCTTAATTGTGGTATGAATATTCAGATCAGGAAGATTCAAGACAAAAGTTCATATTGATATAGAGAATAATAATACTTCAAGCAAACCATCAAAGCAATTATGTTTTCTTAAAGTAACATGGCCAAAGAAAGTTCATCCCTACAAAATCATATAGTTTAGTCATGCTCCATTTTCGTCACACAAGAATGCTCTCATCATGCACAACCCCGATGACAAGCCAAGAAATTGTTTCATACCTTAATAATTTCAAACTCATAAACTTTCGTGCAATACATGAGCGTGAGCCATGGATATAGCACTATGGGTGGAATAGAATAATGATGGGGGTTATGTGGAGAAGACAAAAAGGAGAAAGTCTCACATCAACAAGGCTAATCAATGGGCTAGGGAGATGCCCACCGATTGATGTTAATGTAAGGAGTAGGGATTGCCATGCAGCGGATACACTAGAGCTATAAATGTGTGAAAGCTCAACAAAAGAAACTAGTGGGTGTGCATCCAACTTGCTTGCTCATGAAGACCTAGGGCACTTGAGGAGGCCCATTGTTGGAATATACAAGCCAAATTCTATAATGAAAATTCCCACTAGTATATGAAAGTGATAACATATGAAACTCTCTATATGAAAAACATGGTGCTACTTTGAAGCACAATATATGAGACTCGCTATATGAAGAACATGGTGCTACTTTGAAGCACAAGTGTGGAAAAAGGATAGTAGCATTGCCCCTTTTTATATAGTTTATTTTTTTGGGCCTTCTTTTTTTTATTTGGCCTTTCCCTTTTTTATTTTTTTATTTGGCCTTTCTTTTTTCTATTTGGCCTTTCTCTTTTTTTTAATTTGGGACAATGCTCTATTAATGATGATCATCACACTTTTATTTATTTACAACTCAATGATTACAACTCGATACTAGAACAAAGATGACTCTATATGAATGCCTCCGGCGGTGTACCGGGATTGTGATGAATCAAGAGCGACATGTATGAAAAATTATTAACGATGGCTTTGCCACAAATACGATGTCAACTACATGATCATGCAAAGCAATATGACAATGATGAATGCGTGTCATGATAAACTGGATGGTGGAAAGTTGCATGGCAATATATCTCAGAATGGCTATGGAAATGCCATAATAGGTAGGTATGGTGGCTGTTTTGAGGAAGATATAAGGAGGTTTATGTGTGACAGAGCGTATCATATCACGAGGTTTGGATGCACCGGCGAAGTTTGCACCAACTCTCGATGTGAGAAAGGGCAATGCACGGTACCGAAGAGGCTAGCAAGGATGGAAGGGTGAGAGTGCGTATAATCCATGGACTCAACATTAGTCATAAACAACTCATAGACTTATTGCAAAAATCTACAAGTCATCAAAAACCTCGGTACTACGCGCATGCTCCTAGGGGGATAGATTGGTAGGAAAAGACCATCGCTCGTCCCCGACCGCCACTCATAAGGAGGACAATCAAATAACACCTCATGTTTCAAATTTGTTGCATAACGTTTACCACACGTGCATGCTACGGGACTTGCAAACTTTAACTCAAGCACTTATCAAATTCACAATTACTCTACTAGAATGACTTTGATATTACTACCTCCATATCTCAAAACAATTATCCAGCATCCAACTTTTTCTTAGTATTCAACACACTCAAAAGAAAGTTTCACAAATCTTGAATACGAAGCATGTTATTATTAAGAAAATTACCATGCTATTAAGACTCTCAAAATAATTTAAGTGAAGCATGATAGATCAATAGTTTCTTTAAAACAAATCCACCACCATGCGCTAAAAGATCTAAGTGAAGCACATGGAGCAAAATTATAACGCTCAAAAGATATAAGTGAAGCACATAGAGTTTTCTATCAAATTCTAATTCATGTATGGCTCTCTCAAAAGGTGTGTACAGCATGGATGATTGTGGCACACTAATAAAAAAAGACAAAAATAATACAAGACGCTCCAAGCAAAACACATATCATGTTGGTGAATAAAAATATAGCTCCAAGTAAATTACCGATGGAAGTGGACGAAAGAGGGGATGCCTTCCGGGGCATCCCCAAGCTTGGACTTTTTTGTGTCCTTGGATTATCTTGGGGGTTCCATGGGCATCCCCAAGCTTAGTCTCTTGCGACTCCTTGTTCCATAATCCATCACAAGAATTCACCCAAAACTTGAAAACTTCACAACACAAAACTTAAAGTAGAAAACTCATGAGCTCCGTTAGGGAAAGAAAACAAAAGACCACTTTAAGGTAATGTAATGAACTCATTCTTTATATATATTGGTGTTAAACCTACTGTATTCCAACTTCTATATGGATTATAAACTATTTTACTAGCCATAGATTCATCAAAATAAGCAAACAACACACGAAAAACAGAATCTGTCAAAAACAGAACAGTCTGTAGTAATCTATAGCTAGCGCAAGATATAGAACCCAAAAATTCTAAAATAAATTTCTGGACGTGAGGAATTTATCTCTTAATCATATGCAAAAATAATTAACCAAATATCACTCTTCAAATAAAAATGGGAGCAGTTCTCGTGAGCGCTAAAGTTTCTGTTTTTTACAGAAAGTTCAATAAGACTTTCCCCAAGTCTTCCCAACGGTTCTACTTGGCACAAACACTAATTAAACACAAAAAACACAACCAAAACAGAGGCTAGATAATTTATTTATTACTAAACAGGTGCAAAAATCAAGGAATAAAAATAAAATTGTGTTGCCTCCCAACAAGCGCTATCGTTTAACGCCCCTAGCTAGGCATAAAAGCGAGGATAGATTTAGGTATTGCCATCTTTGGTAGGCAATTCTTCAATGAGGCATCTACCATCTTTAGGAGTTTCTTTATTTTTATTAATTATCAAGCTTCTAGGCACAAGATCAAAAAATTCATTTGTAACAAATGGTTCCTTAATGATAGCAAAAAGATTGTGATGAACACTTATAGATTTAAGATCCGCAGTTTCCTTACTAGATGATTCACCCCTATTTTTAGGAACATACGTAAGCTTGGCAATTTTAGTAGGAGGACTTGGAGTGTTCTTTACGGAAGAAAAAGCGGTTCCCAAGTTTGTAATGATACCCTCAAGTTTGTCAATTCTAGTAGAATCTGAGTTTATCTTCTCATTAACTATGGGTTCCTTTTCCTTAATATTTTTCAAAGTCATTCCTACCTTAGATCCATATTGAGTAATTTGATTGTGGATCTTTTTATCTAGATTTTCAATTAATTCAATAGTAGCAACTTTATTTTCAATAATTTCAAGTCTTTGCATAACATGCTCCAAAGTTAACATAGTTCCATTAACCAAAAGAGGTGGTGAGCCAAATAAATCTAACATAGCTTTATAAGAGTCAAAAGTATGGCTACCCAAGAAGTTTCCTCTAGTAATGGTATCAAGGGTATATCTATACCAAGGATTAACACCTACATAAAAATTGCGGAGAAGAACTGAAGTAGATTGTTTCCTAGTAGATCTATTTTGAGCATTGCAAATTCTATACCAAGCATCTTTTAGATTTTCTCCCTCCCTTTGTTTAAAATTTAGAACTTCATTCACGGGAGACAATGGAGAAGATAAGAGACTAGCCATGACGACAAGCAAACAAACTAGCACACGAGCAAACAAGGGCAAACGGGCAAAAGAGGCAAATAGAGAGGGAGGATAGAGAGAGAGAGGGCGAATAAAACGGCAAGGGTGAAGTGGGGGAGAGGAAAACGAGAGGCAAATGGCAAATAATGTAATGCGAGAGATAGGGATTGTGATGGGTACTTGGAATGTTGACTTTTTGCGTAGACTCCCCGGCAACGGCGCCAGAAATTCTTCTTGCTACCTCTTGAGCTGGAGTTGGATTTCCCCGAAGAGGAAAGGATGATGCAGCAGAGTAGCGTAAGTATTTCCCTCAGTTTTTGAGAACCAAGGTATCAATCCAGTAGGAGGCCACGCTCAAGTCCCTCGTACTAGCACAAAACAATAGCTACTCGCAACCAACACGATTAGGGGTTGTCAATCCCTTCACGGTCACTTACGAGAGTGAGATCTGATAGATATAATATTTTTGGTATTTTTGGTATAAAGATGCAAAGTAAAAAGTAAAGGCAAAGTAAAAAAGCAAAGCAAGATTAAAGTGATGGAGATTAATATGATGAGAATAGACCCCGGGGCCATAGGTTTCACTAGTGGTTTCTCTCAAGAGCATAAGTATTCTACGGTGGGTGAACAAATTACTATTGAGCAATTGACAGAATTGAGCATAGTTATGAGAATATCTAGGCATGATCATGTATATAGGCATCACGTCCGTGACAAGCAGACCGAAACGATTCTGCATCTACTACTATTACTCCACTCATTGACCGCTATCCAGCATGCATCTAGAGTATTAAGTTAAAAATAGAGTAACACCTTAAGCAAGATGACATGATGTAGAGAGATAAATTCATGCAATATGAAATAAACCCCATCTTGTTATCCTCGATGGCAACGATGCAATACGTGCCTTGCTGCCCCTTCTGTCATTGGGAAAGGACACCACAAGATCGAACCCAAAGGTAAGCTCTTCTCCCATGGCAAGAACTACCAATCCAGTCGGCCAAACCAAATGGATAATTCGAAGAGACTTGCAAAGATAACCAATCATACATAAAAGAATTCAGAGAAGATTCAAATATTATTCATAGATAGACTTGAACATAAACCCACAATTCATCAGTCTCAACAAACACATCGCAAAAAGAAGATTACATCGAATAGATTTCCGTGAGAGGGGGGAGAAATTTGTATTGATATTCAAAGAGAGAGAAGAAGCCATCTAGCTACTATGGACCCGAAGGTCTGAGGTAAACTACTCACACTTCATCGGAGAGGCTATGATGATGTAGAAGCCCTTCGTGATGACGTCCCTCTTCCGGCGGAGCTCCGGAACAGGCCCCAAGATGGGATCTCGTGGATACAGAAAGTTGCGGCGGTGGAATTAGGTTTTTGGCTCCTGTTCTGGTCATTTGGGGGTACGTAGGTATATATAGGAGGAAGGAGTACGTCGGTGGAGCTTTGAGGGGGCCATGAGGCAGGGGGCGCGCCCTAGGGGGGCGCCCCCCACCCTCGTGACCGCCTCTTTTGTTCCTTGGAGCAGGGTCCAAGTCTCCTGGATGAAGTTCAGTGAGAAAATCATGTTCCCGAAGGTTTTATTCCGTTTGGACTCCGTTTGATATTCCGTTTCTTCAAAACACTGAAATGGGCAAAAAAACAGCAATTCTGGGTTGGGCCTCCGGTTAATAGGTTAGTCTGAAAAATAATATAAAAGTGGAAAATAAAGCCCAATATAGTCCAAAACAGTAGATAATATAGCATGGAGCAATCAAAAATTATAGATACTTTGGAGACGTATCATGTGGAACATATAGTCCATAGCAGTTCTCCTCCTAACAGCATATGGATCAGACTGTCTCCACAATCTTAGTCATGAATCCTTCCTGATCTTCATATTTTCTGCAACAGGATGTGCATCATTGTGGTTAGGGATCTTGGGCTTGAGCTTCCTTAGCACTTGGGCTTCATCATCTTCTTCATCAACAGTCTTAGGCACTGGGGCCTTGTTCTTTTCTGCAGCTAGAATATTTCTAGTGCTTCTCTTTGGTGCAGACTTTTGAGCTGGAGCTTTGGGAGCCGACTTGGGCTTAGATGGAGCAGCCCCTGACATTATAGCATCTCCCATAAGCTTCTAAGCTCTGGGTGCTGGTGCAGCATCCTCTTCTTCTTCGTCATCTCTCATCATTGATGGTTTTCCAATAACTCTGCCAATGGTCTTGTTGACCCTTTCTTTCCTCTTCTTGCCTTCACCTCCTTCTTTCGGTTCAAGAGTGAACTTCATTGTTTCTTGAGTGGAGGCTCTGGCTTTTGACATTGGAACTCTTCTTGCTCGAGCCTTTGTCTTCATTCCAGGCTTACTTGCAGCAGCTGTGCCATACTCCTTTTTCAGCACCTTTTTCCTTGAAGTGACTTCATCCTCAACAGCCACATAATCCTCATCCTCAGAATCTGAGGTTTTCTTCTTCCTTGTCCTGGTAGCTGCCTTTGGCAAGTTTCTAGGTGTGCTCCTCCTGCCCTCATCATAACTGCTGGAGGGACTAGTGCCCTCACTCAACTGAACCTGCTCTTCAGACTTGTTCCGACTGTCACTTTGATCAGACATCTTCAGGAACACTGTCAGCAGACCCTGTGAATAGCTTCTAGATGAGGTAGAGTAGATGAACATCACAAAGTACAGAGGTTTTGCAAAACAATTGAGTCAAAAAGATTAGTTTTAGTTCTCTACAGAAGTGATCTTGGAGCTACCAAATTGACAAACTCAGTGATACCGAAGCAACACTTGGAACCTAAACTAGTGAACTCGGTTGGGCCGAGTCACAGTTCGGTGGCACCTAGATTGCTAGGGTTTCATAGAATCTTGAACTCGGTCACAATGATTTGCACGTTTCGGTTGGACCGAAAAGCGCATGTGCAATGGCCAAGGCCGAATCGGTGAGACCGATTTCTACATTTCGGTCGGTCCGAGATGAGTTCTGCAGAGAGCTAACACTAAAATTTTCGAATCAATCTACACCTAAGGAAGTTTTATCTGGCTGGATCAATCTCATCGTGGCAAGAAACATGGTATTGTCCTTGTGCTAGGAATCGGAGTGAAAAGGACAGCACAAGGGGTCGAACACTTACCCTAGAGCGGCGAGTGTTCGCTACAACGGCAACGGCGGAGCAGATTTCCATTGACGGCGGTGGAGACCAGTGGCGGGAGGTCGCTGGCAGCGAGAGGATGATCCAGAGACCCGAAGAGGCAGAGCAAGTTACACGCAGGTGAAGGGTTTCAGAAATTTTTTCCAAAATTTGACCCGTCGGTATATATAACCTGACCCTGTCGGTGTGACCGAGTGGAACAACTCAGTGGCACCGAGATGGAAAACTGCAGGCAATTACTGCAACTCGGTGTGACCGAAAGGTTTAAATCGGTTGCACTGAGATTGAAAACCTAGATCAACTAAGTGATCTCAGTAGGACCGAAAAGGATGAATCGGCCAGACCAAAGTGCACAAAGAGGTTTTGGAAGTTTAAGTCTATGACGAGTCGGGGACTCCGAGTGCTCCTCACACAGAGTGGTTTGAATCTGACTTGATCAAACTTTGTGATGTAGCATGAATAGAGTTTGAGACGAGGAAAGCATAGATAGCTAGAGGGAGTTCTTAGGCATTCTTGTCCATCCATTTGGCAAAATAGAAAAAGCCAAACAATCAAAGCAACAAATGGATGTCCTCGAATGAGGGAAATATGCATCAAACATGCTCACACAATAAAATGGCAAATGAAATATGTGAGAAAGCATGCACAGACACTCTAGCATCTACCAAGCAATTGGCAATGACTAGGTCATCTATATATGAGTATATTAACTTAGGAGTCAAATGAGAACATTTGATCATAGGTCATACTCATCATTTAAGCACAAGTGGGATTACCACTTTTACATAAAGCATTTTTGTGCTCACACCATTTGAGTTGCTTTAGCTCAATTTTAGAGTAAAGCTCCCCCTAGATGTGATATCCCCCTAAGAGGGATGAACTAACCTTGGGTTTTGTCGATGATGACTTCATGTAGGTAATTAAGATGTGGATGCCCAATGTTGATGTAGATCATTCGGAGCATTCCATTGGAGTGAGTTGCACTTTCAATACCTAAACGGGTTAGTCCCACAAGGAACAAACAAGGATATCCATAGACCTAGAGTGATGTATACACAAGATGATGTCCATGAAAGCATTAGGTTACCTTGTCCCTTGTCTTACCAACAAGAGGGTTTGTGACTCCTTGAACTAGTGCAAGTTATGGAAGTTGTTTGCACTTGTTATTGCCAAATGATAAGAGTGATGTATGTTGGCGGAGTCACCCTCAACAACTCTCTAGTTCTTCTTCTTCGGGATCCACACCATCTTGATGGGAATCCTTGGAGTTGTAGTCGTACTTGATGAGGTAGAACTTGATGTAGTCTTGGGAACCAACTTGACCAAGGCCTTAGGAGCTTCTTCAAATGCATCAATCTCCTCTTGAAGCTTGTCCTTGCCTTTTTTCTTGTGGTCTTGTGGTGGAAGATCATCTTGAGCTTGTGTTCCTTTGAAAGAAGTAGGATCATACTTCTCTTGTTGAGGAACAAACTTTGTCTTGGGGTATTGACCTTCTTCCCACTCAACTCCATTGGCATTGAACTTTCGTTCAAAACCAATACCTTGATTCTTCTGGTGCCTTCCTTGCTTGCGTGCAATTTCCTCAAATTGCTTACTTCCGGCAAGGCTCCTGTAAACACCTTTCTCTATAATTCCCTTCAATAAGCTATTTTCTTGCTCAAGTGTAACTTGGCTAAGAGAATCATCAGTGGAATCAAGAGAACTATTAGAGGCAACAACATTGGATTTAGCATGATTCTTGTTACTACTAGATGAAGAATCTTTCTTGTTCTTGTTGCTAGATTTAACTTGTGGCATGTAAGTACACAAGAGTAAACGCTTGGCAATGTAAGAAGAAATTTTCTTGCAAAGATCATCATTGATTGCTTTTAAGAACTCATGCTCTTGCTCAAGGTTGAGCTTTTCAAAGCGTAGCTTCTCATGAGTCTTTAAAAGTTCTCGATGACCTTTCAAGGTAGTTTCATGAGCTAACTTAAGAGTGTTTAGTTCTTTAGTTAGATGCTCAGTCTGCTTCTTATCATTGTCATTCGTTTTATCTTGATTAGCATGATTAATAGCAAGTTCATCGTAGTTATCATACCTAGAGTTGTCAACAAGTAAATCATCATCTCCTAACAAATCATCTTCATCACTATTGAAATCAACATACTCGGGGTGTGTTACCTTTGGACCTTTAGCCCTGAAGCATCTTCCAATTCCTTCTTTGGTGAGTCAAATATGTCATAGGAGTTGGTTGTCACAAGTGCTAGTCCGGCAACACCTTCATCATGAGTGTATTCGGAGTCGGAGTGATAACTTCTTTCGGAGTGATGATCAGAGTCGGAACCGGATACCCATTCACCAACATGAGCTTGATGTCTTCCTTTTGTGTAGCTCCTTGATGACTTATCCTTCCTTTCCGAATCCTTGCTTCTCCGAGAGGGTCTTCGTTCCTAACGATCATCCCTACTCCTTCTTTCTCTTGGTGGTGATTCTTCTCTTCTACTCCTTATTTTTGGAGAATCTTCTCTTCTTTTGTACGGAGTCATACACTCATTGGAGTAGTGTCCGGGTCTTCCACAATTGTAGCAATTTCTTTCATGACTTGAAGATCTCTTGTCATTGTAGGATCTTGACTTGGAGCTTCTTTCCTTGATCCTTCTCTTGTAGAATTTGTTGAAGTTCTTCCCCATTAGACTCAATTCTTCATTGAAGGTTTGCTTCTCACTTGATGATGTGGGGGCATCACATGAGGCTTTGTAAGCACCACTTGACTTGTTGTGAAGCTCTTCCTTATCCTTAAGTGACATCTCATGAGCAACAATTCTTCCAATGACTTCCGTTGGCTTGAGATCTTTGTAGTTGGGCATAATTTGGATCAATGTGCACACGGTATCATATTTTCCATCCAAGGCTCTTAGGATCTTCTTGATGATGAATCTATCGGCCATCTCTTCACTACCTAAGCCGGCAATCTCATTTGTGATGAGAGCAAGCCTAGAGTACATTTCAGCAACACCTTCACCATCCTTCATTTTGAACTTTTCAAGTTGACTTTGAAGCACATCCAATTTGGATTCCTTGACGGAGTCAGTACCTTCGTGCATATCAATCAAAGTATCCCAAATTTCCTTTGCATTCTCAAGACGGCTGATTTTGTTGAATTCTTCGGGCACAATCCATTGAAGAGAATATCATAAGCTTGTAACATCCCAAATTTTCAATTTGGAATGTTATACATTAGATCATCTATGCATAACATATTTATTTTGCATTTTGGTTGATCCTAGAAATTTCTACGCAACTCAAGGACCCACGGAGAGAGTTGGGGATTTCGTTATTTTCATATTTGAGTTTTCTCAAATTTTGAGAATAAGATAATTTGATTTTATTTATTTTATCATCAATTATTTCTATTACAAAAATATGAGAGAGGGAATAAAATGACTTTCCCAAAATAAAGAAATATTGAGGATTTAATAAAAAAATCAAATAATATTTTATTTCGGAGTTTTTCGTTATTTTATTTGAATTTAGGAAAAATGTGCGTTTTTCAAAATTGCATTTAGGTCCCAAATAAATGTTCACCTTGTGTGGCTTGATTTTAGAAGCCCGTGAAAATTTATTTCGGAATTTTTGGAGTCCGTTTAGTATTTCTTTTTATTTTTTCTTCTGCGCGTAATTATTAAAAAAACGCGCACCGACCTAGGGGACGTGTCCGACCCGGACTCTCGGCCCGCTAGGCTTTATAAGCCAGCCCACCCCGGGCCGAACCCTAGCCGCCAGCCCCGCCTCGAGCCCCGTGCCCCGCCGCCACCCGCCGCGCCGCCCCGCCGCGCCGCCGCCGCCACCGCCCCGCCATGCCGTCCCGCTGCGCCGCCACGCCGGCCACCGCCGCCGCCACACGCCGCCCGAGGTCCGCTGCCGCCTCGATGTCCGCCCCGGTTTTTCCGTAGGTTTTTTTAGTTTAGGTTTTTTTTAATAGATCGGTTTTTCCGGTTTATTTAATTTAGCGAGCATTCGTCCTTTTTTTTCTCGGATTAAATCCGCGATTTTCCCTGATCGCGATTCCTGATCCGATTTTCGTTTTAGTATAACTTTTCGCTCGTTTATCGGAATCAGACGATTAAAGTGCCTGGAGTTTCGTCTCGAAACCCTCTATCCGTTTAACCAACTTAAACAAGATTTTGCTACTGTAAAAATTGCCCTAGATCAAGATTAGTAGAATGAAGTTGTTTTCTTTCGCCGTTTGACTTTCGTTGCTTCGTTCGATTTGATTCTTTTTGCAAACCGGAGTTCTTAAGTTGAACCTTCTGGTTAGATCTCTTATTTGAGTTTTACCTGTGCATTAGATGAGTACTTACTGTATGCTTGTTTGTTTGTCTGCGATAGAAAACCCGGAGTGCGCCGCTTGTTATTTCGAATCGCTATGTTTCCCGGATCATCAGCAAGGCAAGTAACACTTTGATCATACCTTTTCTACTACCCAGTTTTATTGCATTAGATCAAATCCTCACATATTGCATGATTAGGATCTAATTAAATTGTGGGATGGGAAGTAGTTGAGGTAGTACCTATTACCTGTTTATTATCAAACCTTTGGGAGTTACTTCCGCGTTTGCTTATTTTGCCATGCTATGCTAGTAGACGTGGATTGGGTGAGTGATATGCATGACAGATGTGAGTTTTGTTAATTAATGGTTTATATAAGGTGGCAACTTAAACACACATCTAGGTGGATTGAGGCACCTGGGTATTCCAGGACTTGCCTGTTTTCTTTTGGACCGCCACCCAGGCTCAAAGGGATCATGAGATTTTTCATGCTAGAAACATCTGTGTGCAGCCACAAGCTATTATGGGCTCTAGCATAGTTGACTAAGTCATGCAAACTCTTACAGTGGTAGACTAGCAGATGTAGGGGATGTAGGTGGTACGGTCTACCCGATCGTAAGGTGCTAGCGCTTCTGAAAGACTATGTCTCGGTCATCCGTCTTCTCAAACACCTTGTAGTGCGAGAAACCAAATGGAGGCGATCGAGTCTAGTGGGGAAAAGTGTGAAATCCTCTGCAGAGTGTAATAAACTAATCATGATTAGCCGTGTCCCCGGTTATGGACATTCTTGAGCATCTAGTACTTGGATTATCATGTGAATCTCAACATGTTACCCTAAATTAATTTTGTTGGGCTTTGTTTAATGATGATGCTTAATTGGGATTGAGAATGTTGTCAACCATTCTCAATGTTTAACAACTACCATGATAGTTAAATAAATTTATTCCTTTGAAGTAGGGAAAAATTGGCTTTACGCAAAACTATAACCATAGAGCTTTCCACCAGCCAAATATGCATATAGTATAGTGTTTCATTCCATTACTCTCTATGTGTTACCTTGCCAGCATATTCCATGTGCTGACCCATTTCGGGCTGCAACGTTAATGTTGCAGACTTTTCAGACGACGATTAAGGAGTTTTTAGGTCATGGTTCTATATTCAGTGATGCCGTTGGAGTTGATGGACTCACTTATCTTCCAAGCCTTCCACTGTTATCGTTATTAGATGGCCTTAAGCCATATTAATTGTAATAAGTTCTCTATTGAGACCCTCGATGTAATAAGTGTGTGATTGCTACTCTGTTATAAACCCTCCAAGTACTGTGTGGTGTCAGCATTACTGATCTAGGGATGACACCGGAGCACAGAGATCAGACTGTTTGAGGTCTGGTCGCTACAAAGATGGTATCAGAGCACACGCTGACTGTAGGACACGGCCACTAAGCTACAGAGCTAGATCACTCTCTTCTCTTCTGACCTCTCATCTTTTCTACTCTTTAGAATGGCATATGCAAGGAACAAGTTCACGCAACCGGATGAAGATACACCCTTTGGACGTCACTTGAAGGAAGTCACTAGATACCTGAACATAGGAATACCAAGCTTCACCGGAACCTACAACGCCACTTTACCTGAAGAAGAGCGCTGGATGATTCAAGTTCAAGTTCCAGGAAGGACGTTCATGCCAGTCACTGAGCCCATAGAGTTTTCTTTTGATGCACCAACTTGGAATCTAGGAAAGAGCATGGACACGCACATCGCCATGGGACACATTGGAGAAGTCTGCCGCAAGGATCTCAAGGATACTATCTACCAGATTTGTGGGCGCCGAGATGAACACTGGGAGATGATCAGTACCAGGAAGGGTAGATCAATCGCAGCTTTTATCCAGGAGTTAAACCAGCACATTTGACGACAGGAGAACCAGATGTGTGCCGACATGATAGATCTGAAGAAGGCTAAGACTAGAATCAAGGAACTGGAGGAGGAACTCAAGGCTACACGTGAAGATTATGAAGAAGAAATTGAAGTATTGGTGGAGAAGAATGACGACCTGATCAAGAAGATTGGAATATTTATGGGAGGCCCTACGCCAGTAGAGGAAGACGAAGAACCCAAGGAGATTCGCCCGGAAGACTACATCATCATCGACGACACCGACTCGGACCCAGACGAAAGCGATGATGACTATGTTGATGAAGCTGGAGCAGATATCATGGAGTCTGCAACTGAAGAATATTTCTAGTAGACCACCTCATCAGTAGTAGTAGTCCACCATGTAAATATAGTAGTCTGAGCACTTTTTGCGATAGTTAGATCGATTGTATGCCCTTGTTTGATTGAATGAAGTGAATTGTTTGTTTTTGCCTCATGTGCATATGGGTAGTGTTTTCTCTTTAGACCCCCTCTATTCTTAGATCTCATCTTTTCTAAACCCTTAGATTCCTCCGAGACGTGACCTCGGATTTGCCTTTCCACTGGAGCTCACTCAGTTGATCCAGCAGCAGAACACATTGATGCAGTTGCTAGTCCAAAATCAGAATCAGGGGAACAACAACAACCCACCACCACCACCACCACCTGTTGATCACTTAGCCCGTTTTCTTAGGTTGAATCTGCCAGTGTTTTCCAGTAGCACCGAGCCGATAGTAGAAGATGATTGGCTCCGCAAGACAGCTAGGGAGTTGACCGC
The DNA here is from genome assembly GCF_018294505.1 of Triticum aestivum. Taxonomy (NCBI): domain Eukaryota; kingdom Viridiplantae; phylum Streptophyta; class Magnoliopsida; order Poales; family Poaceae; genus Triticum; species Triticum aestivum. The sequence continues at coordinate 167,615,603 of NC_057806.1, forward strand.
AGCAGGATGCACAGATGCGGAGAAGGTGAAGTTTGCCGCACATCAGCTTGAAGGACCCGCAGCATCATGGTGGGGGAATTTCACAGCCACTTTCCCTGTCGACACTATCGCATGGGACCAGTTTCATCAGGCTTTTCGTACTGCCCATGTTTCAGTAGGAGCTATGGCCATGAAGAAGCGTGAGTTTCGCAACTTGCGCCAAGGAGGACGGACAGTTGGCCAGTATGTGGAGGACTTTAGTAAGTTTGCACGTTATGCCCCAGATGACGTCGCTACGGATGCAGCTAAGCAGGAGAAGTTTCTGGAAGGACTGAATGATGAGTTGAGCATGCAGTTGATGGTAGCCACCTTCAACAACTACCAGGAGTTGGTAGATCGTGTTCTTATGATTGAAGGGAAGCAACAAAAAATTGAGAATCGCAAGAGGAAGTATGGAGAAGGAAAGTACACTTCAGGAGCTCAGCAGAAGCCACGTTTTACCCCTAGACCGGGAGGACATTTTCAGCATACCCATGGAGGAGGTAGCTCGCACAATCACAATGGCACCAGGAATAGAAATGGGAATGGAGGAAGCAATGGCCAGAATCGCACCAACCCATCAACCCCAGCCAAGAAGGACCTGAGCCAAGTCACTTGCTTTAAGTGTTCGAAGACCGGACATTATGCCAATGAATGTCCTGAAATACAAAATGGAAATAGCAATGGAAGTTCTGGGAAGAAGCCGGACCCTTTCAACAGGGGACAGGTGAACCACGTTAGCGTGGAGGAGGTTGAAGCTCAGCCTGATGCAGTAATATGTAAGTTTTTGGTTGAGTCATTTACTGCACTCGTTCTTTTTGATACTGGTGCATCGCATTCATACATCTCAAGGGGATTTGTGGATAAGTATAACCTACCAACCCAAGCCCTTAGGTCACCCATGTTAGTAACCTCGCCTGGAGCAGAATATATGGCTAGTCTATGGTGTGATCGGTTACCATTAAGGATTGGTAACTATGTTTTTCCCTCAGACCTAATAGTATTGGAATCTCAAGGATTGGATGTGATATTAGGCATGGATTGGTTATCAAAGTATGAAGGGAATATTGAATGCGCTAGTAAGTCAATTTTGCTTACCACCCCAGGAGGGAGAAGGATCAAGTATGCATCCCGACATGTGCCGAAGTGGACTCAAGTAAATTGCTTAACAGGAGTTGTGCAGGAGGAAGTACCAGTGGTAAGGGATTTCCCTGAAGTATTTCCAGAAGAGTTGCCAGGCATGCCACCGGATAGAGATATTGAGTTTTTGTTTGAGCTATTGCCAGGCACAGGGCCAAAATCAAAGAGACCACATAGGATGCTAGCAAAGGATTTGGTGGAAATTAAGAAGCAGATTAAGGAGTTACTGGATAAGGGATATATTCGCCCAAGTTCTTCGCCTTGGGGATCGCCAGTACTTCTAGTGGAGAAGAAGGATGGATCGTTAAGGATGGTTGTTGATTATCGAGGATTGAATGAAGTAACGATCAAGAACAAGTACCCACTACCAATGATCAATGATCTGTTTGATCGATTGCAAGGAGCTAAGGTATTTTCCAAGATCGATCTGCGATCAGGATACCACCAGTTGAAGATTCGAGAACAGGATATTCCTAAGACAGCTTTTACCACCAGGTATGGGCTGTACAAGTATACCGTTATGTCATTTGGTCTGACTAACGCACCTGCCTATTTTATGAACATGATGAACAAAGTATTTATGGAGTTTTTGGATAAGTTCGTTGTAGTGTTCATTGATGATATCCTGGTTTATTCGAAGAATGAAGAGGAGCATAAGGAGCATTTGCGTTTGGTACTTGGAAAGCTCAGAGAACATCAATTATATGCCAAGTTCAGCAAATGTGAGTTTTGGTTGAAGGAAGTAGGATTCCTCGGACACGTTATATCTGCAGAAGGAATAGCAGTAGATCCCACCAAAGTAGATACCGTGACCAAGTGGGAAGCACCAACTACCGTTGGGGAGATCCGGAGTTTTCTTGGACTCGCAGGATACTACCGGAGATTTATTGAGAATTTCTCAAAGATTGCGAAGCCTATGACTGAGTTGTTCAAGAAAGATACCAAGTTCATATGGACGGAGGAATGTGAGGCTAGTTTCCAGGAGTTGAAGAAACGTTTGGTTACCTCACCAGTGTTGATTTTGCCAGACCAGACCAAGGATTATGAGGTGTACTACGACGCTTCGCGTCGAGGACTTGGAGCAGTGCTTATGCAAGAAGGGAGAGTTGTTTCATATGCCTCAAGACAACTGAAGCCTCATGAGTTGAATTATGCCATGCATGATTTGGAGTTAGTAGCCGTAGTGCATGCTTTGAAAACATGGAGACATTTCCTCATTGGAAACCATTGCGAGGTGTATACGGATCATAAGAGTTTGAAGTACATTTTCACACAGAAGGAGTTGAACCTCAGACAAAGGAGATGGTTGGAGCTCATCAAGGATTATGATATGACATTGCAATACCATCCCGGAAAGGCTAATGTAGTAGCTGACGCATTAAGCCGTAAGAGCCATGTCAATACATTAATGACGGGAGAAATACCCAAGGAGTTAGCAGAAAATCTTCATGAACTATGTTTGGAAATAGTTCTGAGAGGCTATGTAGCAGCATTGGAGATTCATTCAACCTTGATGGATAAAATCAGAGAAGCTTAGAAGACTGACAAAGACATTTCTGCTATAAAGGAGAAACTGAGCAAAGGAAAAGCTAAAGGATTTCGTGAGGATGAGCACGACACCCTATGGTTTGAAGACCGTGTTTATGTGCCCAATGACCCAGAGATTAGGAAGTTGGTTTTGCAAGAGGCACACGATTCACCATATTTGATTCACCCAGGAAATACCAAGATGTATTTGGATTTGAAGGATATTTTCTGGTGGACCGGAATGAAGAAGGATATTGCGGAGTATGTAGCAGTTTGTGATGTATGTTAGAGAGTAAAGGCAGAGCATCAGAAGCCAGCAGGATTGCTACAACCATTGCCGATACCCGAATGGAAGTGGGATAAGCTAGGCATGGATTTTATAACGGAATTGCCCATGACTCGTTCAGGCTATGACTCGATTTGGGTTGTAGTTGATCGATTGACGAAAGTAGCTCATTTCATCCAAGTAAAGACCACTTACACCAGTGCTAAGTTCGCAAAGATATACATGACCAGGATCGTATGTTTGCATGGAGTTCCAAGGAGTATCGTATCAGATAGAGGAACCCAGTTTACCTTAAAGTTCTGGAAGCAGTTGCACGAAACTTTGGGTAGCAGACTAGAATTCAGTATAGCTTTTCATCCATAGACAGATGGACAGACCGAGAGAATCAATCAGATTTTGGAGGATATGCTGAGAGCTTGTGCGCTAGATTACGGATCTAGTTGGGACGACAATTTGCCATATGCAGAGTTCTCTTACAACAACAGTTATCAAACCAGCTTAAAGATGGCCCCTTTCGAAGCCTTGTACGGAAGGAGGTGTAGGACACTGTTGTCGTGGGATGAAGTTGGAGACCGCCAGTTGTTTGGACCTGACTTGATTAAGGAGTCGGAACAGAAGGTGAAATTGATTCGCAATAGGCTCAAGGTAGCACAATCCAGGCAGAAGAGTTATGCAGATTCTAAATGCAAGGAGACAATTTATGTAGTCGGAGAGAGAACTTATCTTCGAGTATCACCACTTCGGGGAACAAAGCGTTTTGGAGTTAAAGGAAAGTTAGCGCCACGATTTGTAGGACCATATCGAGTTTTGGAGAGTATGGGAGAAGTGGCCTACAAGTTGGAATTGCCCGAAGGATTGTCAGGAGTTCATGATGTGTTCCATGTTTCCCAGTTGAAGAAGTGCCACACGGAGATGGCTGACATACCCTTGAGAAACACCGTGCGATTGGAAGCAATTCAGTTGGATAACGATTTGACCTATGAGGAGAAACCAATTAAGATTCTCGAGTTTGCCAGTCGAGTCACTCGCAGCAAGGTTATCAAGTTTTGCAAAGTTCAGTGGAGCCACCACACGGAGGATGAAGCCACCTGGGAGCGAGAGGAAGATTTGCTTAAGGACCACCCTCACCTATTTTCTAGCCAACCCGAATCTCGAGGGCGAGATTCATCTTAAGGGGGTAGGTTTGTAACATCCCAAATTTTCAATTTGGAATGTTATACATTAGATCATCTATGCATAACATATTTTATTTTGCATTTTGGTTGATCCTAGAAATTTCTACGCAACTCAAGGACCCACGGAGAGAGTTGGGGATTTCGTTATTTTTATATTTGAGTTTTCTCAAATTTTGAGAATAAGATCATTTGATTTTATTTATTTTATCATCAATTATTTCTATTACAAAAATATGAGAGAGGGAATAAAATGACTTTCCCAAAATAAAGAAATACTGAGGATTTAATAATAAAATCAAATAAGATTTTATTTTGGAGTTTTTCGTTATTTTATTTGAATTTAGGAAAAATGTGTGTTTTTCAGAATTGCATTTAGGTCCCAAATAAATGTTCACCTTGTGCGGCTTGATTTAAGAAGCCCGTGAAAATTTATTTCGGAATTTTTGGAGTCCGTTTAGTATTTCCTTTTATTTTTCTTCTGCGTGTAATTATTAAAAAAAACGCGCACCGACCTAGGGGCCGTGTCCGACCTGGACTGCCGACCCGCTAGGCTTTATAAGCCAGCCCACCCCGGGCCGAACCCTAGCCGCCAGCCCCGCCTCGAGCCACGTGCCCCGCCGCCACCCGCGCCGCCGCCCCACCGCGCGGCCCCTCCGGACGCCGCCGCCGCCACACGCCGCCCGAGGTCCGCCGCCGCCTCGATTTTTGTGCTGGTTTTTTTTATTTTTTTCGAAAAACCATTCGGTTTTTCCGTCGGTTTTTTTAGTTTCGGTTTTTTTAATAGATCAGTTTTTCCGGTTTATTTAATTTAGCGAGCGTTCGTCGTTTTTCTTTTTCTCGGATTAAATCCGCGATTTTTCCTGATCGCGATTCCTTATCCGATTTTTGTTTTAGTATAACTTTTCACTCGTTTATCGGAATCAGGCGATTCAAGTGCCTGGAGTTTCGTCTCGAAACCCTCTATCCGTTTAACCAACTTAAACAAGATTTTGCTACTGTAAAAATTGCCCTAGATCCAGATTAGTAGAACGAAGTTGTTTCCTTTCGCCGTTTGACTTTCGTTGCTTCGTTTGATTTGATTCTTTTTGCAAACCGGAGTTCCTAAGTTGAACCTTCTGGTTAGATCTCTTATTTGAGTTTTACCTGTGCATTAGATGAGTACTTATTGTATGCTTGTTTGTTTGTCTATGATAGAATACCAGGAGTGCGCCGCTTGTTATTTCGAATCGCTAGGTTTCCCGGATCATCAGCAAGGCAAGTAACACTTTGATCATACCTTTTCTACTACCCACTTTTATTGCATTAGATCAAATCCTTACACATTGCATGATTAGGATCTAATTAAATTGTGGGATGGGAAGTAGTTGAGGTAGTACCTATTACCTATTTATTATCAAACCTTTGGGAGTTACTTCCGCGTTTGCTTATTTTGCCATGCTATGCTAGTAGACGTGGATTGGGTGAGTGATATCCATGATAGATGTGAGTTTTGTTAATTAATGGTTTACCTAAGGTGGCAACTTAAACACACATCTGGGTGGATTGAGGCACCTAGGTATTCCAGGACTTACTTGTTTTCTTTTAGACCGCCACCCATGCTCAAAGGGATCATGAGATTTTTCATGCTAGAAACTTCCGTGTGCAGCCACAAGCTATTATGGGCTCTAGCATAGTTGACTAAGTCATGCGAACTCTTACAGTGGTAGACTAGTAGATGTAGGGGATGTAGGTGGTACGGTCTACCCGATCGTAAGGTGCTAGTGCTTCTGAAAGACTATGTCTCGGTCATCCGTCTTCTCAAACACCTTGTAGTGCGAGAAACCAAACGGAAGCGATCGAGTCTTGTGGGGAAAAGTGTGCAAATCTCTGTAGAGTGTAATAAACTAATCATGATTAGCCGTGTCCCCGGTTATGGACATTCTTGAGCATCTATTACTTGGATTATCATGTGAATCTCAACATGTTACCCTAAATTAATTATGTTGAGCTTTGTTTAATGATGATGCTTAATTGGGATTGAGAATGCTGTCAACCATTCTCAATGTTTAACAACTACCATGATAATTAAATAAATTTATTCTTTGAAGTAGGGAAAAATTGTCTTTACGCAAAACTGTAACCATAGAGCTTTCCACCAGCGAAATATGCATATAGTATAGTGTTTCATTCCATTACTCTCTATGTGTTACCTTGCCGGCATATTCCATGTGCTGACCCGTTCCGGGCTGCAACGTTAATGTTGTAGACTTTTCAGACGACGATTAAGGAGTTTTTAGGTCGTGCTTCTATACTCAGTGATGCCGTTGGAGTTGATGGACTCACTTATCTTCCAAGCCTTCCGCTGTTATCGTTATTAGATGGCCTTAAGCCATATTAATTGTAATAAGTTCTCTATTGAGACCCTCGATGTAATAAGTGTGTGATTGCTACTCTGTTATAAATCCTCCGAGTACTGTGTGGTGTCAGGATTACTGATCCAGGGATGACACCGGAGCACAGAGATCAGACTGTTTGAGGTCTGGTCGCTACAAAGCTTGAGCATTGTATTGCAGCATCTTCAACTCTTCCACGGTAGCTTCACTGTTTGGTTCTCTCCCATCAAAGAATTCACCTTGCAAGCCAATACACACAATAGCCCAAACGGTCGGGTTATGTCCAAGAATATGCATTTTCATCTTATGCTTCCAACTAGCAAAATTTGTACCATCAAAGTAAGGACCTCTACGGTGGTAATTTCCCTCGCTAGGCGCCATACTTTGCTAGGTTGTGAAACCAAGGCTATGACCACCAAAAGCTATGGAAATCAAAAGCAAATGGAGACCAAAGGTCTTATACCACTTGTAGGATCGAAAGTATGTCTAGACGGGGGTGATTAGACTACTTGACCAAATAAAAATCTAGCCTTTTCCAATTTTAGTTCTTGGCAGATTTTAGCAACTTTGCACAAGTCAAGCAATCAACCTACACATGCCATTCTAAGAGTATAGCAGTGGAATGTAAAATAATTGCATATGAAGGTAAAGGGAGGAGTTTGGAGGGAGAAAGCGCAATGTGGACACGGAGATTTTTGGTGTGGTTCTGATAGGTGGTGCTATCATACATCCACGTTGATGGAGACTTCAACCCACGAAGGGTAACAGTTGCGCGAGTCCACAGAGGGCTCCACCCACGAAGGGTCCATGAAGAAGCAACCTCGTCTATCCCACCATGGCCGTCGCCCACGAAGGACTTGCCTCAGTCGGGTAGATCTTCACGAAGTAGGTGATCTCCTTGCCCTTCCAAACTCCTTGGTTCAACTCCACAATCTTGAAGTAGGCTCCCAAGTGACACCTAACCAATCTAGGGACACCACTCTCCAAGAGGTAACAAATGGTGTGTTGATGATGAACTCCTTGCTCTTGTGCTTCAAATGATAGTATCCCCAACACTCAACTCTCTCTCATAGGATTTGATTTGGTGGAAAGAAGATTTGAGTGGAAAGCAACTTGGGGAAGGCTAGAGATCAAGATTTATGTGGTAGGAATGGAATATCTTGACCTCAACACAAGTGTAGGTGGTTCTCACCCAGAAAATGTATGTTGGAAGTGTAGGCATGTTCTGATGTCTCTCTCCACCAATGAAGAGTGGGTGGAGGGTTATATATAGCCTCCACACAAAATCTAACCATTATATACAATTTACCAAACTCGGTGGGACTGAATCATGGAACTCGGTCAGACCGATTTAGTTCAAAATGTGAATGTTAGGATTTTTGGTGGGACCGACACGTCAACTCGGTGGGACCGATGTCATTAGGGTTAGGGCATAATTTAATCTCGGTGAGACCAATTACACAAACTTGGTGACACCGATTTTGGTAATAGACTAACCAGAGAGTTGGTCAGGAAAACTCGGTTGGACCGATTCGCTCATCTCGGTTGGACCGAAACGTTACGAAAAGGAAACAGAGAGTTTGCATTGCAATCTCGGTGGGACCGATCGCTCATCCTAGTTTGACCGAAACATTACGAAGGGAAATAGAGAGATTACAATCCCATCTTGGTGAGACCGAGATCCCTATCGGTGAGACCGAAAAGAATAGGGTTTCTGGTAGTGGCTATGTCAAGAGAACTCGGTGGCGCCAGATAGAAAGATTTGGTGGGGCCGAGTTTGACTTTTTGGTCTGGGACATATGTGGATTTGATAAAGTGGTTGAGGGCTTTGGACCATATCACTAAGCACTTTGAGCAAGCAAGCCATTAAGAAACACCTCATCCCCTCTTAATAGTATTGGCTTTTCCTATGGACTCAACGTGATCTTGGATCACTAAAATGAAAAATGTAGAGTGTTGTGCTTTGAGCTTGAGCCAATCCTTTTGTCCTTAGCATTTTGATGGGTCCACTTTTCTAATCCATGCCATGCCAATCATTGAGCTTTCCTGAAATATGTATCTTGAAATAGCATTAGCTCAATGAGAAATGTGTTTTTAGGAATTACCAAAACCACCCAGGGATAGTTGCACTTTCACTAACGCCCCAGCCTATTTCATGAGTATGATGAATAAGGTGTTCATGGATTTTTTGGATAAGTTTGTTGTGGTGTTCATTCATGATATTTTGGTACACTCGAAGAATGAAGAACACAAGGAGCATTTGCGTTTAGTTCTCGAGAAGCTCAGAGAACATCAGTTATATGCCAAGTTCAGCAAATGTGAGTTTTGGTTGAAGGGAGTTGGATTCCTTGGACATGTTATATCAGGAGAAGGTATAGCAGTAGACCCTACAAAAGTTCGGTCAGTCACTGAGTGGTTGGCACTCACCTCAGTTGGAGAGATCCGCAGTTTTCTTGGACTCGTGGGATATTATCGGAGACTCATTGAGAATTTCTCTAAGATAGCGAAGCCCATGACGGAATTGTTGAAGAAAGACACCAAGTTCAAGTGGATATATGAATGTGAGGCTAGTTTCCAGCAGTTGAAGAAACGTTTGGTTACAGCCCCAGTGTTGATTCTGCCGGATATACGCAAGGATTTCCAAGTGTATTGCGACGCATCTCGCTTAGGACTTGGAGGCATACTTATGCAGGATGGAAGAGTTGTTTCATATGCCTCACGTCAGTTTCGACTGGATGAGTTAAAGTATGCCATGCATGATTTGGAGTTAGCAGTTGTAGTGCATACACTCAAGACCTGGAGACATTTTCTTATTGGAAATCATTGTGATGTGTACACGGATCATAAGAGTTTGAAGTATATTTTCACACAGAAGGAGTTGAATCTCAGGCAAAGGAGATGGTTGGAGCTTACAAAGGATTATGATATGAAGTTGCACTATCATCCAGGCAAGGCCAATGTCATAGCATACGCTTTGAGCCGAAAGAGTTGCGCTAATAACCTTGTAAGCGGAGGATTACCAACAAAGTTATCTAAAGATCTCAAGGAGCTACGTTTGGAGATAGTCCCTAGAGGTTTTGTTGCAGCATTGGAAATTCAGTCGACATTATTGGGAAAAATTTGAGAAGCTCAGAAGGATGATAAGGGAATTGCAGAGATAAAGGAGAAAATGAGCAAAGGAAAAGCCAAGGGTGTTCGTGAGGATGAGCACGACACCTTGTGGTTTGAGGACCGTGTTTATGTACCTAATAATGCAGAGATAAGGAAGTTGATACTCCAGGAGGCTCATGACTCGCCATACTCGATACACCCCGGAAACACCAAGATGTATTTGGGTTTGAAGGAGCATTTCTGGTGGACTGGTATGAAGAGGGATATTGCCGAGTATGTAGCCGTATGTGATGTATGTCAGAGAGTGAAGGCAGAATATCAAAAGCCAGCAGGATTACTGCAGCCTATGCCGATACCCGAATGGAAGTGGGACAAGCTTGGCATGGATTTCTATTTGGGTAGTAGTGGATCATTTGACCAAAGTGGCTTACTTTATCCCAGTGAAGACCACCTATATGAGTGTGAAGTAGGCCAAGATATATATGACCTGGATCGTATGTCTGCACGGAGTTCCAAGGACCATCATATCAGATAGAGGAACACAGTTTACGTCAAAGTTTTGGCACCAGCCGCACCAAACTTTGGGTACCAGGCTAGAGTTCAGTACAGCCTTTCATCCACAGACAGATGGACAGACCGAGAGAGTCAATCAGATTCTGGAGGACATGTTGAGAGCTTGTGCGCTCGATTATGGATCTAGTTGGGATGATAATTTCCCCTATGTAGAGTTCTCATACAACAACAGTTATCAAGCTAGTCTGAATATGGAACCTTTCGAAGCTCTGTATGGAAGAAGATGTAGAACACCGTTGATGTGGGATGAAGTTGGAGACCACCAGTTGTTTGGACCAGATTTGATCAAAGAGTCAAAAGAGAAGGTTAAGTTGATTCGAGACAGACTGGAGGTAGCTCAGTCCAGGCAAAAGAGCTATGCAGACTCAAAATGCAAGGAGGTAGTTTATGAAATGGGAGATAGAGCATATCTTCATGTATCACCACTGTGAGGAGTTAACCGTTTTGGAGTTAAGGGAAAGTTAGCCCCAAGATTCGTAGGACCATACGGAATTTTGGAACGTATGGTAGAAGTAGCCTACAAGTTGGAGCTACCCGAAGGACTGTCAGGAGTTCTTGATGTGTTTCACCTTTCCCAGTTGAAGAAGTGTCATGGTGAGATGGCCGATATTCCTCTGAGAGATACTGTGCCCCTGGAAGCAATTCAGTTGGATAGTGATCTGACCTATGAGGAGAAACCAGTCAAGATTCTCGAGTTTGCCAGCCGAGTCACACGCAGCAAGGTTATCAAGTTTGGCAAAGTTGAATGGAGCCACCATACAGAGGATGAAGCCACCTGGGAACGAGACGATGATCTATGGAAAGACCACCCAGACCTATTTTCTAGCCAACCTGAATCTCGAGGACGAGATTCATCTTAAGGGGGGTAGGTTTGTAACATCCCAAATTTTCGATTTGAAATGTTATACATAGGTCATCAATGCATATCATATTTTATTGCATTTTGTTTTGCAATCCTAGAAAATCCTAAGCAACTCAAGGACCCACGGAGAGAGTTGAGGATTTCACTATTTTCATATTTGAATTTTCTCAAATATTGAAAAAGGGGATCATTTTGGTTTAATTATTTTTCCTCTCCAAAATATTTCAAATTAAAATATATGAGAGGAGATAATATGACTTCTCCAAAATAAATGAAATATTGGGGGGAAATGTTAAAATCAAATAAATATTTTTATTTGTATTTTATTGCTATTTTATTTAAATTAGGAAAAATATGCAGTTTCAAAATTGCATTCTTATCCCAAATAAATGTTCACTTTGTTCGAAATATTATTAGAGGTCCGTGAAAATTTATTTTAGGATTTTTGGACTTCGTTTGGTATTTCTTTTATTTATTTTACTCTGTCTATTTAAGAAAAAACAAACCGACCTACGGGCAGTGCCCGAGCCGGACTTCCCCGGTCGGCCCCTTTAAAGGCGAGGCCCGACCACTCCGCCAGCCCAAGCCACCAGCCCCGCCGCCCGAAACCCTAGCCGTCGTCGCGCCTCGTTTTCCATGTCGCCGCCCACCACTACCGGAGCACCACCGAAGTTAGCCGCTGTCGCCGGTCTTTTCACTCGGTTAGGTAAAAACCGTCTCGGTTTTTTTGGAAAACCCTAGATCTTTTTTTAATACATATCGGTTCGGTTTTTCGTTGGTTTATTTATTTAGCGGGCGTTCGTCCGTTCGTTCAAGTTAACGAACGTTGTTCGCCAGTTAGGCTCAGACAACGAACGTTCATTCGTTAGTCTTTTCTTTTTATTTTCAGCGAGGGACCTATCCGCAATTATTTTTATCGCAGATTAGCCCCTGATCTTCAAACCCTCGCCGTTTCTTAACCATTTGTCCAAATCCAGTCAAACCAACGCCAAAATCTTCGTCTCGAATCCCTCTCTCTGTTTAACCAACTTGAACAAGGTTTTGACAAATTTAAAATTTGGTTTCAAGTAGATTTGTCTATGAAGTTCTTTTGACCGTAGTTTTAGTCCCGTAGCTACGATTCAATTGATTCTTTTTGCAAATCGAAGGTCTTCAGTTGAACTTTCAGTTTGGGTCTTCTTATCTGAAGTTTTACCCTTGCATGTTTACCTGAGTGCTTATGTATGCTATTGTTTGTTTGCGATAGAATTCCCGGAGTGCGCAGCATGCTACTACGAGTCACTAGGTTTTGTGGATCATCGGCAAGGCAAGTAACACATTGATCATACCCCTTTATTACCCAGTTTTTATGCATTAGTTACATCCCTCAAACTTTGCATGAGTAGGATCTCTTAACATGTGGGTTTTAGGAAGTAGTTGATGAGGTAGAACCTATTGCCCTTTTATTACCAAACCCCTGGGATTTACTTCTACGTTATGCTATTTATTACCATGTTATGCTCATAGACGTGGATTGGGTTTGAGTGTATCCATGACAGATGTGAGATTATTAATTAATGGTTTACTTAAGGTGGCTACTTAAACACACATCTGGGTGGATTGGTTGCGGGCACCTGGGGATATACCAGTGCTGTCCTTTTTGGTTCCCCTCCCAGGCTCAACTGGATCATAAGATTATTCATACTAGAAACTTATGTGTGCAGCCACAAGCTATTATGGGCTCTAGCATAGTGGAGTAAGTTGCATGACCTCTTCCAGTGGTAGGCTATCAGATGTAGGGGATGTAGGTTGGTACTGTCTGCCCAGGTTTAGAGTTAATGCTTCTGAAAGATTGTGTCTCGATCATCCGTTTCTCAAACACCTTGTAGTGTGAGAAATCCAACGGAGGAGATCGAGTCTTGTGGGGAAAAGTGTGCAAACCTCTGCAGAGTGTACAAACTAATCATGGTTAGTCGTGTCCCCTGTTATGGACATCTCGAGTATTTGGTACTTGGATTATCCTGTGGATCTCATCACCCTAAATTAAATTTGTTGGAACGTTAATTATTTTAATTAGGATTGAGATGGGGTTTTACCATTCTCAATGTTTTTCAACTACCATGATAGCTAAATAAAATATATCCCTTTGTTGTTGGGAAAAATTGGCTTTTCACAAAACATTATAACCATAGAGCCTCCAGCAGCCATATACACATGTAGTGATAGCTTTTACTTGTTTCATTGCTCTACTGCGTTATCTTGCCAGCATATTCCATGTATTGACCTGTTACGGGCTACAACATATCATGTTACAGACTCTTCAGACGAAGAGTAAGGTGCGCTAGGTTGTTGTCGTGCACTCAGCTATGTCGTTGGAGTTGATGGACTCACTTTATCTTCCAAGCCTTCCATTGTTATCTTACTTAGATGGCCTTAAGGCATATATATTGTAATAAGTTCTCTTTTGAGACTATCAATGTAATAAGTGTGTGATTGCTACTCTGTTATAAATCCTTCGAAGTACTGTGTGTGTAAGCATTACCGATCCAGGGATGACACTTATGCACAGAGATTTGGCCGTTTGATGTCGGATCGCTACAACTCTGATACTATAAAATTACATATTTGGAGAGAAAAAATCGGGGAGAAAGAATTATCACATTTCACGAGACGGAGCCACCGCCACCTCATGTTCTTCATCGGGGGGCTAGATCTAGAGTCCGTTCGGGGCTCCGGACAGGGGGATCTTCGGTCTTCGTCATCACCAACCCTTCTCCATCGCCAATTCCATGATGCTCCCCACCGGGAGTGAGTAATTCCTTCGTAGGCTCATAGGTCGGTGAGGAGTTGGATGAGATTCATCATGTAATCAAGTTAATTTTGTTAGGGCTTGATCCCTAGTATCCATTATGTTCTGAGATTGATGTTGCTATGACTTTGCCATGCTTAATGCTTGTCACTTTGGGCCTGGGTGCCATGTTTTCAGATCTGAACTGTTTATGTTATCACCATTATATCTATGTTCTAGATTTGGTCTTACAAGTTATAGCCACCTACTACGTGTTATGATACGGCAACCCCAGAGTGACAATAGTTGGGACACTTCGTGTTAATGCCTTGTTTCGGTTCTCTATTAAAAGGAGGCCTTAATATCCCTTAGTTTCCAATAGGACACCGCTGCCACGGGACGGTAGGACAAAAGATGTTATGCAAGTTCTTTCCATAAGCATGTATGATTATTTACAAATACATGCCTACATTATATTTATGAACTGGAGCTAGTGTCGTATCACCCTAAGTTATGACTATTATATGATGAATATCATCCAACGAATTCACCATTCCAATGCCTACGAATTTCTCTTATATTGGATCCGCTAAGTTACTACTGCTACTGTCACTATTGCACTTGCTACAAAATCACTTCTATCATTGTTACCGTTACTATTATTGTTGCTACTACTATCAAAACTGTCATACTACTTTGCTACTGATCACCTTGCTGCAGATAATTAATCTCCAGGTGTGGTTGAATTGACAACTCAGCTGCTAATACTTGCAAATATTCTTTGTCTCCCCTTGTGTCGAATCAATAAATTTGGGCTGAATACTCTACCCTCGAAAACTGTTGCGATCCCCTATACATGTGGTCTATCAAAACCTTTTTCTGGTGCCGTTGCCGGGGAGCATAGTTATATTTGTTGAGTCACTTGGGATTATTATCAAATTATGACTATGAATAATCTAAAGGACGCTAAGACTAAGATTTTACCTCTAAGACGAGGGGAGGTAAGGACTTGCCGTCTAGCTCTGCACTTGATTCACCTTCTGTTATAAGTAAACTTGCAACACCACCACATGCTATTAATCCTGATATGTCACAAGTTATTGATGATGCTACTTATACTATGAATGATATTTATGATGATGCTAGTACCTTGCTTGATGATAATGTGCCACTAGGTGAATTTCTTGATGAACAACTTGCTAGAACTAAAGCTTTTGAGAATGTTGAAACTGATGAAATTGTTGAAACTGATGAAGAGCTTGAAGTTGGAAATCTTGAAACACCTATTAGAACTAGTTCTCCTAGATATGAATTGCCTAAGATACTGGAAGGTTATGGTATGGATGAGGAGACAACTAGAGACTTCCTTGTTTGCAATGATAGGGATGACCTTAAGAAATTACTATGCAAATTGAAAGAAAAATCTTCGAATGCTAGAATGAAATGTGATCCTAAGTATGCTACTTCACATATATTTGTTGATGACAAGGATTATGAATTCTCTGTCGACGCAGAGTTAATTACTTTGGTTGAATCTAATCCTTGTCATGGTTATGAAACTGAAACTATTGTGGCACATCTTACTAAGTTGATTGACATAGCCACTCTTTTTGCTCATGATGAAAAAATTCGCTACTATTATATTCTCAAATTATTTATGTTCTCATTAAAGGGTGATGCTAAGACTTGGTATAATACTCTTGCTCCTGGTTGTGTGCGTAATCCCCAGGATATGATTTATTACTTCTATGAAAAATAGTTTCATGCTCATAAGAAACAAGCTACCTTACAGGAAATATTTAACTTTGTGCAAATTGAAGAAGAGAGTCTCCCACAAGCTTGGGGGAGGCTTCTCCAATTGCTTAATTCTTTGCCTGATCATCCTCTTAAGAAAAACGAAATACTTTATATCTTCTATAAGACTAATGGATGCTTCTAGAGATTTCCTAGATAGTTGTGCTGGGTTTTTTTCAGGGAACGAACTATTGGAAAAACTGGAGAATTATTGAATAACATATTGAAAAATGATGATGATTGGACTCTTCCCGAACCGCCGCTCAAACCTACTCCGAAGAAGAGGGGTATCTTATATCTCAGTCCTGAGGATATGCAATTGGCAAAGAAATCTATGAAGGAAAAAGGTACTAAAGTAGAGGATGTTAAAAATTTACCACCTACGGAAGAAATACATGGGCTTGAAACACCACCACCTTACTAAAGCCGAGGATGTTAAAGCAGAAAAATTATCGAGGTAAATTCCTTACTAAAGTTCGATGAAGGTGATATTACTTATAATAAACATCCTAGTCAATGCCTATATGAGTTTGATAACTACATTAGAAAGCAAGATCACTTCAATGCAAATGTTATGAAACAATTGAAATACAATTCTGATATGATTGCTTGCTTGAGTGACTTGTTATTTAGAATCTCAAATGATGTTAAAGGTATAGGAAAGCATGCCACTATGGTTTAAACTCAATTAGAACAAGTTGCTAAATCTCAAAGAGAATTGCTTGGAAATGAATAATAATATCAATGATCATGTTGTTAGAGTAATGACTAGAGAAGGGAGAATGACTCAGGAACCACTTTATCCCGAGGGACACCCAAAAATATTTTAACAAGAAGAATTAATACTGATGCATCCAGTCCTTCTAAAAAGAAAAAGAAGAATAGAAATGATAGGACTTTGCATGCTTCTAGTGAACTTCAAGTAGAAAAGCCTCCTACTAATGATAATGAAGTCTCTATCTCTGATGTTGAAACTCAATCTGGTAATGAACACTCACCCTCGGATAATGAAAAACATAATGATGAGGTTCATGAAGATACTTAAACAAATAATAAAGAACCAGACAATGATGTTGAGATAGAACCAGCAGTTGATCTTGAAAACCCACAACCCATGAATAAAAGATACGATAAAAGAAACTTTGTTGCTAGAAAACATGGTAGGGAAAGAGAACCATGGGTTCAAAAATCTATGCCCTTTCCACGTAAGTCAACTAAGAAGAAAGATGATGAAGAATTTGGACGCTTTGCTGAAATGCTTAGGCCAGTCTTTTTGTGTACTCGCTTGACTGATATCTTGAAAATGCGTCCATATGCAAAGTACATGAAAGAACTCATCACCAACAAGAGAAAAATATGGGAAGCTAAAATCTCCACCATGCTTGCTAATTACACTTTTAAGGATGGAGTACCTAAAAAACTTGGAGATCCGGGAATCCCCACTATACCTTGCTCCATCAAAAGAAACTATGTGAAAACTACTTTATGTGATTTAGGAGCTGGTGTTAGTGTTATGCCTTTCTCTTTATATAAAAGATTCGATTTGAACAAACTCACACCTACTGAAATATCTTTGCAAATAGCTGATAAATCAACTTCCATACCTATTGGTATTTGTGAGGATGTGCCCATTCTTGTTGCTAATGTTACTACCTAGACTAACTTTGTTATACTTGAGATGCCCGAGGATGAGAACATGTCGATTATCCTTGGTAGACCCTTTTTTAATACTACAAGGGATGTTATTGATTGTAATAAAGGCAAGGTTACTTTTCATATTAATGCTAATGAACATAATGTGCACTTTCCAAAGAAACAATTCCAAGTGAATGGTATTAATGTTATTGAAAATCTCTGACAATCACTATTGGAAGTTTTCAACTACCTCTACCTACTACCAAAAAGAAATATGAAATGCTTATTGTTGGGGACATTCATATCCCTGTTAAGGTAACTTTGTGATTTACGAAAGTTCTTCGGTTTCATGCTAATCAAAAGTGGTTGTTAATAAGACTTGATCAACCTTATTAATGGATCATTTTTTAGAGGTATGAAGTTGATGAATTTAGTATGCATTACCTTCTATCCCCATGATGTCTACTATGCAACTTTATTCTTGTAGACTCGTGATGGGCCTCCAAGCATAGAGTTTTGTAGGACAGTAGCAATTTTCCCTCAAGTGGATGACCTAAGGTTTATCAATCCGTGGGAGGCATAGGATGAAGATGGCCTCTCTCAAACAACACTGCAACCAAATACAAGACATCTCTTGTGTCCCCAACACACCTAATACAATGGCAAATTGTATAGGTGCACTAGTTTGCCAAAGAGATGGTGATAAAAGTGTAATATGGATGGTAGAAATATATTTTTATAATCTTAATAAATAAAAACAGCAAGTTAGAAAATAGTAAACGGGCTCAAAATGGTATTGCAATGCTTGAAAGTGAGGTCTAGGGTCCTTATTTTCACTAGTGCAACCTCTCAACGGTGCTAATATAATTGGATCATATAACCACCCCTCAAAGTGCAATGAAGAATCACTCCAAAGCTCCTATCTAGCGGAGAACATAATAATAAATTGTTTCTAGGCTACGAAACGACCTGAAAGCTGTTCTTTCCATTCGATCTATTCAAGAGTTCGTACTAAAATAACACAAAGTTGTTCTTTCCGTTCGATCTATCCTAGAGTTCATACTAAAATAACACCAAAGAAAATTCATATTCATCATACTTAATACAACACAAAGAACTTCAAAGAGTGCACCAAGATTTCTATCGGAGAAACAAAGACAAGAACATGAATCAACCCATATGCATAGATTACCCCAATGTCACCTCGAGAATCTGCAAGTTGAGTACCAAAACATATATCAAGTGAATAAATACGATACCCGTTTGTCACCACGAGTCTTAAATTACAAGACATATATCAAGTGTTCTCAAATCCATAAAAGTATTCAATCCTATAACAACGGAATCTCAAAGGGAAAAACTCAATTCATCACAACAAGATAGAGAGGGGAAAACACCATATGATCCAACTACATTAACAAAGCCCACGATACATCAAGATCGAGCAATCTCAAGAACATGAGATAGGGAGAGAGAGAGATATTAAACACATAGCTACTGGTACAAACCCTCTGCCCCGAGGGTGGAATACTCCCTCCTCATCGTGGTGGCCGCCGGGATGATGAAGATGGCTACCGGAGATGATTCCCCCCTCCGGCAGGGTGCCGGAACAGGGTCTAGATTGATTTTCAGTGGCTATAGAGGCCTGCGGCGGCAAAACTTATGATCTAGGTTAACCCGGAGGGTTTTTGGAATATTTGGGAATTTATAGGGAGAAGAGTGGGTGCGGAGGCCACCGAGGTGGGCACAACCCACCTGGGCGCGTCTGGGCCTCCAGGCGCGCCCTGCTGGGTTGTGCTCCCTCAGGGCACCCCCAGGTGCTGCTCTGGCCCACTGGTGGTCTTCTGGTCCATAAAAAATCCACAAAAAGTTTTGCGGTGTTTGGACCCCGTTTGATATTGATTTCCTGCAATGTAAAAAACAAGGAAAAAAACAGCAACTGGCACTGGGTCAATAGGTTAGTCCCAAAAAAATGATATAGAGTTGCTACAAAATGATTGTAAAACATCCAAGAATGATAATATATTAGCATGAATACTTCATAATTTATAGATACGTTGGACACGTATCATCCCACTTTTTGTTTTCTGTTTTTATTAGTCAAATAAAATAAAATGCCATGTTTTTTCTGTTTTTCTGAATTTCCCGTGCAGTAAAAATGACCCAAAAATAAAATTTCTCAGAATGCTTTGAAAATTTAATACGGTTTTTTCTGAATATTTAAGAATTTTTGGTGCAAATAACATCAGAGGGGGTGCAGCAGGTGGGCACGACCCACCTGGGAGCGCTAGCACCTGCAGGCGCTCCCTGGTGGGTTGTGGTCCCCACGTGGCCCCCCTCACTTATCTCTTTAGCCCATGTCGCCACCTACCTCCAGAAGAAAATCACCATTGTTCTCTCTCTCTCTCTCTCTCTCTCTCTCTCTCTCTCTCTCTCGTGTTTTGGCTCTCAAACCCGCGCATTTACATCTCTTTGCTCGAAACTTCATTTCCGAAACTGTTTTGGGGTATTGTTGCTTGGTATGTGACTCCTTCCACTACAAAAAAGACACGTCCGTGACATTTTGGGCCGAATAAAAAAAATTTCATGCTTATGACACTTTTATGACGATAATTGTGACAAAACCCGGTATCATCATAGATGTGGTGGGCTCCTATTCTATGAAAAAATCAGGACAAAAAATGGGCTTTTCATCCTGGTAGGCCGGAGATGCACCTGCATGACATTCTTTGGGCCATCCATGATGGAAAAAATCATGGTAGAAGCGAGTGCGAGGAAAATTTCGGGGAGTTCCCGGCTACGGTGGGTGGTCGGGGCCGAAAGATGCATGGAGGTTTGCGTGTTTCCCTCGTACACATACACGCATGTGTGCGAGGCATTGCACTCAAACTGAACCCGAGCGAGGCATTGGGATCTAACTGAACCTGAGCGATTGCACTAGCTACGTTACTGAACCCCGATCGATCACTTGTTATTAACTAAACCCGAGTGATTCCTTCGCTACTGCTGCTAACTAAAGCCTATCAAAGCTCCCTCTTGATAAACAGTTCCCGGTGGGGGTTTGATGAATAGTTCCTGGTGGGGGTTGGATGAACAAGATCCCGTGGTAGTAGAGTTCATTGCCGCTGGATGAACAGGACCCCAATCGAGGAGGCCAGTGGAGGGTGGTTGAACAACACCCCGTGGAGGCTCCATGAATAGTAGCCAGTGGAGGGTTGATGAACAAGACCCCGTGGAGGCTCCATGAGCAGTAGCCGGTGGAGGGTTGATGAACAGGACCCCATGGAGGGCTGGTTGAATAGTAGCCGGTGGTGGCTGGATGAACAGGACCCCGTGGATGAAAGGTAGCTGGTGGAGGCTGGAGGAAGTCGATGGTGGATGAACAGTAGCAGGTGGAGGGTGGAGCGAGTGTCGGATGTGGGGTTCCGGCAAACCCTTAAGGTTCGAACACCAGGGTGTGCGCGAAGTCTTTTCCTTCCACCGATCTACACCCTAGCTCGCTAAGATCTCGCGGACGAACTTGACGAACTCGCAACACGGAAAGACACAAGATTTATACTGGTTCGGTCCATCGTTGTGGTGTAATACCCTACTCTAGTGTGGTGGTGGTGGATTGCCTCTTGGGCTGATGATGAACAATACAATGGGGAACAGCCTCCTGAGGTTGAGGTGTTCTTGTGCTTGGCTAACTTGTGTGGGTGAGAGTGATCCAAGATCTCCATGTCGTCCCCCCTGCCTATGGTGGTGGCTAGTACTGCTTATAGAGGCCCTGGTCCTCTTCCCAAATCTTGAGCGGGAAGGGAGCCAACAATGGCTGGAAAATTTGAAGGGGGACAGCTAGTACAAGCTATCCTGACAAAAGTGGTCTTCGCCTGCCAAAGGCTCTGGTGGTGACGCCGTCTTGGGCTCCACGATGACCTCCGTCTTGACGTCCTTCTGTCTTGGTCTTCTTGCACCAAAATGGCAACCTTTGCCTGATGCCTCGGTACTCCTCGCCTTCACTGGTTCCCTTATCATTAAAGAGGAAACAAGGACGATGTGTGCACTGGCGCCTGCCTGGTGTCGATCGTCATGGCTCACGTCACGAGAGCCTCGTGAGGTTCGCCTCGCCTTGATATCTCCGATCCTCATGAGCCTTCCTGACTAGGCCACTCTAGAGGAGGTCTTGTGTCATCCACGTCGTGAGGCTTGGCCCCTCGCGAGGGTGTTGGATGCCTTGTTGATGAAGATGGGCCGTACGGCCTGCTGGCTTAGCCACTCAGCGGGCCGCAGGCAGGCAAGTCTGGGGACCCCCGTTCCCAAGACGCTGACAGTAGCCCCCGGGCCCAAGGTGCGCTCGGGCTTGGCTTCGCGGCGAAGCCAAGGGAAAAGTATGGAGCACCGCGGGCTCCAAAACCATGCGGCCTTGGTTGACGCGTGGCGGCTGATTGGACGTGGGCGTCTCCACTTCCCCACGCTGCCCTTGAATCCGCCTGGCTAAACGCACCCACTTCTTACTCAGCTATTCTTCCTTCGCCGCGCCTAACTCTTCCAATCTCCTTGCTTCCTCGAGGCCCTGCTCCGTCCTCCCAATCTGATTGCTCTTCACCTGCTTCTCCGCCATGGAGTCGAAACAAGCCGACAAGGGGAAGAAACCTCTGTCCTCGCCAACTGCGCCTCCATCCTTCGAGCCGACGCTCGGCCGGCCCCGGGTTCTCAACGGCGAGGCCATGGACCAGGTGCGCCCCATGCTCGGCTCCAGTTTCAACGAGTGGGGAGCGACGGTAGCTTGGCCCGCGTCTCGCACTCGCATGGCTTGGGTAGTCACCGAGGTTCTGATCTTCATTAAGGCCCTCTGGGCTGGCCTGTTTCCTCCCTTCTCCGCTTTCTTCAACGCTGTGCTCGAGCACTATTAGATCCACATGCTCCATCTCGACCCTCAATCTATGACCCTTCTTTGCTGTCTTCGCCTTCTTATGCGAGGCCATGGTGGGCATCGCTCCTTCTGTGGCACTCTTCCGCCAATTCTTCTCGCTGCATCTCTCTGGTCCCCGGCAGAGCTCGGGGTGTGTGGGCTTCTAGGCCGTGGCTGTGACGGCAGGCGCGGGGATTGACTTCGAGCTTCCTTCATCCATGAGCGAGTTCCGTACTCGATGGGTGTTTGTTGGATGTCGGCGTCCTGGGAACAGGGGTCCCCAGACTTGCCTGCCTGCGGCCCGCGGCGTGGCTAAGCTAGCAGGCCGTACGGCCCATCATCACCAACAAAGCATCCAAGACCCTCGTGAGGGTCCAAGCCTCGCGAGGCGGATGATGCAAGACCTCCTCGGGAGTGGCCTAGCCAGGCAGGCTCACGAGGAGTGGAGATATCAAGACGGGGCAAACCTCACGAGACCATCGTGACGTGAGCCATGACGCACGACACCAGGCGAGCGCCAGCGCGTGCAACGTCCTTGTTTCCTCTTTTGTGCTAAGGAGGCCAGCGCAGGCGAAGAGTACCGAGGCATCAGGAAAAGGTGCAATATTGGTGCAACGAGACCAAGACCAGGAGGATGGCAAGACAGAGGTCATCGTGGAGCCCAAGACGGCGTCACCACCAGAGCCTTTGGCCGGCGAAGACCACTTTTGTCAGCATATCTTGTACTAGTTGTCCCCTTCGAATTAGCCCGCCATTGTTAGCTCGCTTCTCGCTCAATATTTGGGAAGAGGACCAGGGCATATATAAGTAGAGCTATCCACCATAGTAGGGGCATCTCATCTTAGCTTGATCCAACCCGATCGAGAGCCTACTCACAAGAACACCTCAACCTCAGGAGGTTGTTCTTTCCTTGTACTATTCATCATCAGCCCTAGAGGCAATCCACCACCACCACACTGGAGTAGGGTATTACACCACAAGGGTGGCTCAACCAGTATAAATCTTGTGTCTTCCTGTGTTGCGAGTTCTTCGAGTTCGTCCGCGAGATCTTAGTGAGCTAGGGCGTCGATTGGTGGGAAGGAAAGACTTCGCGCGCACCCCAGTATTCGAACCTTAAGGGTTTGTCGGAATCCCACATCCGACATTTGGCGCGCCAGGTAGGGGTGCACCGGAGCTCCTCCTCCACCGGCCGGCTCGTCGATGCTCCTCAGCGACGATGTCCGGCGACTCAAGGGCCGGCTCCGACCGCTGGGCAGCCTGGCCAGCCCGGGTAGCGCTGCCTGCCCATGAAGGTCTCGACCCCGCACTCCAGGCGGCATGGGCACCACCAAACTCCGCCGGGTGCAGGCAGCATGGCCAGGCGTCATCCACCCTCACCCTACGGTAGGTACAGGCCGCCGCATGAGCGGCGAGCCACGCCGCAACAACGGCACCATACTCACGACAGGAGCAAGCAAACATGCGGGCAGCGCTCACCGTGGCAAGGGAGCTGCTGCAGTGCAGATTGATGGAAAGCGGTCAGGACACACTGCTGGAGCGTGTTGCTGAGTTGCTGGATGCAACAGCGTAAGGAGCACCACCCTTCTGCTATCGAGTTCCTCCCCAGGCCACCGCAGGGGCGCGCGACGAGCCTCACCACATCCGTGCACCATCAACTACGCCCGGGGGCTTCATCAACATCAGCACGGCCAGCGGCGTAGGGGGCTCCGACTCCCCCATGCGGCACGTGGCGAGCACGGGCGCAAGCGTCGCTCCCCACGGTCCCAGCCGGATGCCATGTAGTCATCCCTAGGGCGCCACCATGGGTCGAGCAACATGGAGCCTGGGGCACCACGGCGAGGTGTTTGGGGTGATGGCCCCGGAAGCCTACGTGCCCCACATGATGGACCAAGGATATGCACCAGAGGACGACCCTGGCTCATTCATTGGAGAAGATTGGGGAGAGGGGGCGCTAGGAGTCGAGGCCTTCCAAGAACTAACGGAGAACCACAACGATCGCACTGACAACGACAACTACAGGGTACCGCTAATCTCTCAAAAACAGGCTTATGCTAACCATGGGCTGCAGATGAATCAGGTGGCAGCATCGATCGATGACCCTGGTGTGGCGGCACCCATTCCAACAAGGGAAACACGTTGGGGGCCGCCGGGAGGGAGCCAAGAGCAAGGCCGCTCCCCAAGGCACGCGTAACCAAGGGACACCAGGAGGTAGGCCATCTGCCGGGGTGGCCTCCACAACCCTTCCCTCGGCAGAGGACACGTGGTCGCCGAGGGAACCACTGGCGCCCCCTGTCCCTCCTTTGTGTCGTCCTGGTGACCGGTCGGCTCAAAGGAGGTCGAGGGTTGCGCAAGGCGGGGCCCTCGACTGATGATATGAAGCAAGGCTAGTACCTCTGAAGAAGGCTCGGTGCCTGTGAAGCTCGCCGCCCGTGACACTCTCATGTAATAATGAGTTGGGGCTGTACATGTCCTGAAGTCTCAGGAGCGCCGGCCTCAGGCCCTGGGCTCCCTCCCATGCCTAGTGCCAGCACTTAGCTTCGCGCTGATGAGAAGACTTGAAGACCCGAAGACTAGACTAGGTGTCGGACGCGGCCTTTTGCTTTGGATCTCTCTTTTTGTGGCTTTGCTTTCTGGATCTGGACTTAAGTTGAAGCTGAATTTTTATCGATGCGCGCGGGGGGTGCCTTTTCTTGTTCGAGCCGTTTCTTGCCTTCTGGACCTTGTTTGGTTTGGGACTCTTGTCCATCGCCTTTTCCTCGCAAAGCTCCTCGCGAGCCGGACCGCGCAGAGCACACGCTCATTAAGCACGCACTAGCACTACGCCTGGTGCTCACCTCTTACGAGGTCCCCTCAAACGGGGCAGTAAGCTTCGCAGGATTCTCAGGAACTCGTCGCCTCGCGACCCAACCCTAACCTGGTGCTTATTAAGGTAAACCGCGTCGGGAAACTCACCCCCAGCTTCATGAGCTCACAAGGACACATACCCACATCGCATAGGAAAGTAAAAATGCAATTTGCTTACACGAGGGGCTCCCCCTCTCAAAATGCTCTTACAAGTATTCCAAGGGCTACGCCCGAGTTTTGCGTGCAGGATGAAACAACAGGCGAACATGGGATCGGCCAGAGATATCACTCACTACATCACCCGCAGACGCGTCACTAGCGTCGTCATCATCTTCGCCAGAATCGCCGCCGTCGTCGGTGACGCCCCCATCACCGTCATCGTCCACGTCGCCTTCATCCTTGATGACCACCACCGCGTCATCCTCCGAGGTGAAGGCCCTGACCAATGCATCGACATGGTCCTCTACCCAACGCGCCAGGTCGCCCCGGACGGCCGTGGGTATGGGGGCAATGGCGGCGTCGAAGTCGAAGTTGGGGTCGACATTCAGAAGATGGCTGAAGACACGAGAGAAGGCGTGCTGAAGCAGGCCACGACCCCTCTCATCCACAAGCTGCCAAGCTCTGGCAGATTGAGCCTCCAGGCGCGTCACCACCTCGGTGAAGAAGAGCAGGTGGCTGGCATAGTCGTTCGAGTGAGGTGCCGCGGCGTTCTCGCAGATGTAACCTAGGGCGGTGTTGGCCCTATTCTGAAGGTCTTGAAGCATTGGGGCATGCTCGCGCTCCAGCGTTTGGCGCTGGAGCACTTCCTCCCTATTTTGCCGAGCGACGGCCTCAGCGTCGTCAACTCGTCTCCAGAGGGAAAGCAGCTCGGCGTGGGCAGAGGCCAAGTCCGCCTGCGCCGTAACCAGGGCGGCGGCTGTGGCCTCCGCACGCCTCTCGGCCTCGTCCAACCTGGGTCTGAGTGCGGCGGCCCTGCCCGCACCCTCCAGCCTGGCGAGCTGCAGCCTCAAGTCGTGCCTGCCCCTCCAGATCTGCATGAACCTTGGCCACCCGGCGATCGATCTCCTCCTCGACTCCGGCCTCATGGGCCCCGACGGCATCTTCTGCTTGGGCGACTTGACGCTCCCTCGTCTCCAGTCGCTCGAGCTCGGGGCTGTGCTCCACGGCTTCCAGGGCCAGCTCCTCCTCGCGTTGTCGGACGTCCTCTTCCTCTGCAGGCGTCCCCCTAAGCGATGCAAGAGCGGCCTCGCGCACCTCCACCTGCTGCTCAAGGGAAGCGCTCCAGGCCTGAAGCTCCCACGCGTGCTCCTCCGCAGCCTCGCGGCGGCAATCGGCCTTGCGAGCTTCTTCCAAAGCTCGCGAGCGGTCTTCATTGGCAATCTTGAGAGACGCCTCCGCCTTCGCGTTCTCGAGGTCGCGCTGATAGCGGCCGAGGTTGATGGCCACTCGCAGCTTGCGCCACTCCTCCACCAACCGAAGACCTTCAGCCTCAAGACGCGAGTAGACACCAGCAAGCTCTTCACCAAGGCGATTCATCGCGCCCATCGCCTCCTGGAAGAGCTCGTGGCGGACTACGTTGCGCCCGCGCTCAAGCTCGAACGCTCGACCCACCTTGTCCTCCACCTCGGGGCTGTGGGTGGAGCATCAAGTGGAGCGCCACCCCTCGGTTGGGGGCTGGGGGCTGGCACGGTCCCAGGCGCCAGTCGACCCTCGCGAGGGGCCCGAACCAAACAAGGCCCACTACTTGAAGAAGACCCTAGGATCGAGGCCAGCCAGCCGCCGACCGTAACTAGGGGAGGAGCCCTTGGCACGCCTGCCGCGCTCCGAGCAAGGCCGTGAAGAAAGGATGGCGAAGGCGCAAGCTCGGGGCACCTTGATGACGGACCAACCCCCATGGTTGACCCCATGTCGTGGGCAGCGCCCGAGCCTGTAGCGCTGGAGCTTGGTAGGTGCGACGGGACGAGAGGGAGCTACTTCTCGGGAGATTTCATGGCCTTAGCAGAAGGGTTCCTAAGGGGACAGTCATCAGGAAAGGAAGGCGGCACATATAAGATCACCAAGACAAGGTACTTACTCGTCGACGGCGATGTACTTTCATCGCTTCAATGGCCCAAAGATACTGCTGCTGCTCAGAGATCCCTTCCTCTTGCAGAGCTCCTCGAAGTCCACATAAAGATACTGGACGTGACGGCCGGTGCGTGGCGGAGCCGGAGGAGACTCAAGAGGGATGGTCTCAGGGGAGCCCGGCTGAGCCAAACAGCCCAGCTCCTTCCCACTGCGACCTCCCGAGGCTCTAGGACCTCCGCCTCGGGAGCAGCATGCTGCATCTCCTCGGCAACCGACGCCTTAGGAGGGGGGTCGCAGGCTCCCGAGGACGACGCCCCCGGATTGTTGAGGAACATAGTAAATTCAAAAATTTCCTACGCACACACAAGATCATGGTGATTCATAGCAACGGAGGGGGAGAGTGTATCCACATACCCTCATAGACCGAAAGCGGAAGCGTTAGCACAACGCGGTTGATGTAGTCGTACGTCTTCATGATCCGACCGATCCAAGTACCAAACGCACGGCACCTCCGAGTTCAGCACACGTTCAACTCGATGACGTCCCGCTAACTCTGATCTAGAAGAGCTTTATGAGAGAGTTCTGTCAGCACGACGGCGTGATGACGGTGATGATGTTGCTACCGACGCAGGGCTTCGCCTAAGCACCGCTACGATATGACCGAGGTGGAATATGGTGGAGGGGGCACCGCACACGGCTAGGAGAGATCAACTTGTGTGTCTTGGGGTGCCCCCCTGCCCCTTTATATAAAGGAGCAAGGGAGGAGGAGGCCGGCCCTAGGAGGGGCGCGCCAAGGGAGTAGGATTCCTACTCCTAGTAGGAGTAGGTTTCCTCCTTTCCTAGTCCAACTAGGAGAAGGGGGGAAAGGAGGGGAGTGGAGAAGGAAGGGAGAGGGGGACCGCGCCCCAAACCCCATGTCCAATTCGGATTGTGCTTGGGAGGGCCGCACGCCACCTCCTGGCTGCTGCCTCTCCTTCCCACTAAGGCCCATTAAGGCCCAATACTACCTCCCCGTATTCCCGTAACTCCCCAGTACTCCGAAAAATACCCGAATCACTCGGAACCTTTCCGATGTCCGAATATAGTTGTCCAATATATCAATCTTTACGTCTCGACCATTTAGAGACTCCTCGTCATGTCCCCGATCTCATCCGGGACTTCGAACTACTTTCGGTACATCAAATCTCATAACTCATAATACAAATCGTCACCGAAACTTTAAGCGTGCGGACCCTACGGGTTCGAGAACTATGTAGACATGACCAAGACATGTCTCCGGTCAATAACCAATAGCGGAACCTGGATGCTCATATTGGTTCCTACATATTCTACGAAGATCTTTATCGGTCAAACAGCATAACAACATACGTTGTTCCCTTTGTCATCGATATGTTACTTGCCCGAGATTCGATCGTCGGTATCTCAACACCTAGTTCAATCTTGTTACCGGCAAGTCTCTTTACTCGTTCCGTAACACATCATCCCGCAACTAACTCATTAGTTGCAATGCTTGCAAGGCTTAAGTGATGTGCATTATCGAGAGGGCCCAGAGATACCTCTCCGACAATTGGAGTGACAAATCCTAATCTCGAAATACGCCAACCCAACAAGTACCTTCGGAGACACCTGTAGAGCACCTTTATAATCACCTAGTTACGTTGTGACGTTTGGTAGCACACAAAGCGTTCCTCCGGTAAATGGGAGTTGCATAATCTCATAGTCATAGGAACATGTATAAGTCATGAAGAAAGCAATAGCAACAAACTAAATGATCCAGTGCTATGCTAATGGAATGGGTCAAGTCAATCATATCATTCTCTAATGATGTGACCCTGTTAATCAAATGACAACTCATGTCTATGGCTAGGAAACTTAACCATCTTTGAATCAACGAGCTAGTCAAGTAGAGGCATACTAGTGACACTCTGTTTGTCTATGTATTCACACATGTATTATGTTTTCGGTTAATACAATTCTAGCATAAATAATAAACTTTTATCATGAAATAAGGAAATAAATAATAACTTTATTATTCCATCTAGGGCATATTTCCTTCAGTCTCCCACTTGCACTAGAGTCAATAATCTAGTTCACATCACCATGTGATTTAACATCAATAGTTCACATCACCATGTGATTAACACCCATAGTTCACGTCGTCATGTGACCAACACCCAAAGGGTTTACTAGAGTCAATAATCTAGTTCACATCGCTATGTGATTAATACCCAAAGAGTACTAAGGTGTGATCATGTTTTGCTTGTGAGGGAAGTTTAGTCAACGGGTCTGCCACATTCAGATCCATATGTATTTTGCAAATTTCTATGTCAACAATGCTCTGCACGAAGCTACTCTAGCTAATTGCTCCCACTTTCAATATGTATCCAGATTGAGACTTTGAGTCATCTGGATCAGTGTCAAAACTTGCATCGACGTAACCCTTTACGACGAACCTTTTGTCACCTCCATAATCGAGAAACATATCCTTATTCCACTAAGGATAATTTTAACCAATGTCCAGTGATCTACTCCTAGATCACTATTGTACTCCCTTGCCAAACTCAGGGCAGGGTATATAATAGGTCTGGTACACCGCATGGCATACTTTATAAATCCTATGGCTGAGGCATAGGGAATGACTTTCATTCTCTCTCTATCTTTTGCCGTGGTCGAGTTTTGAGTCTTACTCCACTTCACACCTTGTAACACAGGCAAGAACTCCTTCTTTGACTGTTCCATTTTGAACTACTTCAAATCTTGTCAAGGTATGTACTCATTGAAAAACTTATCAAGCGTCTTGATCTATCTCTATAGATCTTGATGCTCAACATGTAAGTAGCTTCACCGAGGTCTTTCTTTGAAAAACTGCTTTCAAACATTCCTTTATGCTTTGCAGAATAATTCTACATTATCTCCGATCAATAATATGTCATTCACATATACTTATTAGAAATGTTGTAGTGCTCCCACTCACTTTCTTGTAAATACAGGCTTCACCGCAAGTCTGTATAAAACTATATGCTTTGATCAACTTATCAAAGCGTATATACCAACTCTGAGATGCTTGCACTAGTCCATAGATGGATCGCTGGTGCTTGCATATTTTGTTAGTACATTTAGGATTGACAAAACCTTCTAGTTGCATCATATACAATTCTTATTTAATAAATCAATTAAGGAATGCAGTTTTGTTTATCCATTTGTCAGATTTCATTAAATGCGGCAATTGCTAACATGATTCAGACAGACTTAAGCATAGATACGAGTGACAAACTCTCATCATAGTCAACACCTTGAACTTGTCGAAAACCTTTTTGTGACAATTCTAGATTTGTAGATAGTAACACTACTATCAGCGTCTGTCTTTCTCTTGAAGATCCATTTAATCTCAATGGCTCGCCGATCATTGGGCAAGTCAATCAAAGTCCATACTTTGTTCTCATTCATGGATCTCATCTCAGATTTCTTGGCCTCAAGCCATTTCACGGAATCTGTGCTCATTAGGCTCGTCATGGTCAAGTAACATGACCTCCAGAACAGGATTACCATACTACTCTGGTGCGGATCTCACTCTGGTTTACCTACGAGGTTCGGTAGTAACTTGATCTAAAGTTACGTGATCATCATCATTAGCTTCCTCACTAATTGGTGTAGTAGTCACAGGAACAGATTTCTGTGATGAACTACTTTCCAATAAGGGAGCAGGTACAGTTACCTCATCAAGTTCTACTTTCCTCCCACTCACTTCTTCCGAGAGGAACTCCTTCTCTAGAAAGGATCCAATCACAGCAATGAATATCTTGCCTTCGGATCTGTGATAGAAGGTGTACCCAACATTTTCTTTTGGGTATCCTATGAAGACGCACTTCTCCGATTTGGGTTTGAGATTATCAGGTTGAAACTTTTTCACATAAGCATTGCAACCTCAAACTTTAAGAAACGATAGCTTGGGTTTCTTGCCAAACCATAGTTCATACGGTGTCGTCTCAATGGATTTAGATGGTGCCCTATTTAACGTGAATGTAGCTGTCTCTAATGCATAACCCCAAAATGATAGTGGTAAGTCGGTAAGAGACATCATAGATCGCACCATATCTAATAAAGTACGATTACGATGTTTGGACACACCATTACACTGTGGTGTTCCAGGTGGCGTGAGTAGTGAAACTATTTCACATTGTTTTAACTAAAGGCCAAACTTGTAACTCAAATATTTTACTTCTGCGATCATATCATAGAGACTTTTTATTTTTGTTACGATGATTCTCCACTTCACTCTAAAATTCTTTGAACTTTTCAAATGTTTCAGACTTGTGTTTCATCAAGTAGATATACTCATATCTGCTCAAATCATCTGTGAAGATCAGAAAATAATGATACTTGCCACGAGCCTCAATATTCGTTGGACCACATACATCAGTATGTATGATTTCCAACAAATCTGTTGCTCGCTCCATTGTTCTGGAGAACGGAGTCTTAGTCATGTTGCCCATGAGGCATGGTTCACAAGCATCAACTGATTCATAATCAAGTGATTCCAAAATCCCATCAGCATGGATTTTCTTCATGCGCTTTACACCGATATGACCTAAACGGCAGTGCCACAAATAAGTTGCACTATCATTATTAACTTTGCATCTTTTGGCTTCAATATTATGAAAATGTGTATCACCACGATCGAGATCCAACAAACCATTTTCATTGGGTGTATGACCATAGAAGGTTTTATTCATGTAAACAGAACAACAATTATTCTCTAACTTACATGAATAACTGTATTGCAATAAACATGATCCAATCATATTTATGCTCAACACAAACACTAAATAACATATATTTTAGGTTTAACACTAATCCCGAAAGTATAGGGAGTGTGCGATGATGATCATATCAATCTTGGAACCATTTCCAATACACATCGTCACTTGACCCTTAACTAGTCTCTGTTCATTCTGCAACTCCCGTTTCGAGTTACTATTCTTAGCGACTGAACTAGTACCAAATACTGAGGGGTTGCTATAAACATTAGTAAAGTACACATCAATAACATGTATATCAAATATACCTATGTTCACTTTGCCATCCTTCTTATCCGCCAATTACTTGGGGTAGTTCTGCTACCAATGACCAGTCCCTTTGAAGTAGAAGCACTCAGTTTCAGGCTTAGGTCCAGACTTGGGTTTTTCACTTGAGCAGCAACTTGTTTGCCGTTCTTCTTGAAGTTCCCCTTTCTTCCCTTTGTCCCTTTACTTGAAACTAGTGGTTTTGTTTACCATCAACCCTTGATGCTTTTCTTGATTTCTACCTTCGTCGATTTCAGCATCATGAAGAGCTTGGGAATCGTTTCCGTTATCCCTTGCATATTATAGTTCAGGAATTCTGCCAATCACTATTTTATCTGGAAGATTAACTCCCACTTGATTCAAGCGATTGTAGTACCCAGACAATCTGAGCACATGCTCAGTGCTTGAGCTATTCTCCTCCATCTTTTAGCTATAGAACATGTTGGAGATTTCATATCTCTCAACTTGGGTATTTACTTGAAATATTAACTTCAACTCCTGGAACATCTCATATAGTCCATGACGTTCAAAATGTCTTTGAAGTCCCGATTCTAAGCCGTTTAAGCATGGTGCACTAAACTATCAAGTAGTCATCATATTGAGCTAGCCAAACGTTCATAACATCTGCATCTGCTCCTGCAATAGGTTTGTCACCTAGCGGTGCATCAAGGACATAATTCTTCTGTGCAGCAATGAGGATAAACCTTAGATCACGGATCCAATCTGCAACCTTGCTACTAACATCTTTCAACTTAGTTTTCTCTAGCAACATATCAAAAATAAAACAGGGGAGCTAAACGCGAGCTTTTTGTTGGGGAACGTAGCAGAAATTCAAAATTTTCCTACGTGTCACCAAGATCTATCTATGGAGAAACCAACAACGAGGGGAAGGAGAGTGCATCTACATACCCTTGTAGATCGCTAAGCGGAAGCGTTCAAGTGAACGGGGTTGATGGAGTCGTACTTGTCGTGATCCAAATCACCGATGACCAAGTGCCGAACGGACGGCACCTCCGCGTTCAACACACGTACAGCCCGGTGACGTCTCCCATGCCTTGATCCAGCAAGGATAGAGGGAGAGGTTGAGGAAGACTCCATCCAACAGCAGCACAACGGCGTGGTGGTGGTGGAGGAGCGTGGCAATCCAGCTGGGCTTCGCCAAGCACCACGGGAGAGGAGGAGTAGGGAGAGAGGCAGGGTTGCACCAAGAGGAGAAGTTCTCATGTGTTTAGCAGCCCCAAACCTCAAATATATATAGGGGGAAGGGGGGGCTGCGCCCCCTTTAGGGTTTCCCACCCCAAGGGGTGCGGCCAGCCCTAGATGGGACTTGGGGGGGCGGCCAAGAGGGGGAGAGAGGGGAGGCGCGCCTGGGGTGGGCCTTAGGGCCCATCTGCCCTAGGGTTTGCCCTCTCCCCTCCTAGTTGCGCCTTGGGCAAGGGTGGGAGGCGCACCAGCCCACTCTGGGGCTGGTCCCTTTCCACTCTAGGCCCATGTAAGCCTCCGGGGTTGGTGGCTCCACTTGGTGGACCCCCGGGACCCTCCCGGTGGTCCCGGTACGTTACCGATAAAACCCGAAACTTTTCCGGTGACCAAAACAGGACTTCCCATATATAAATCTTTACCTCCGGACCATTCCGGAACTCCTCGTGACGTCCGGGATCTCATCCGGGACTCCGAACAACATTCGGTAACCACATACAAACTTCCTTTATAACCCTAGAGTCATCGAACCTTAAGTGTGTAGACCCTACGGGTTCGGGAACCATGCAGACATGACCGAGACGTTCTCTGGTCAATAACCAACAGCGGGATCTGGATACCCATGTTGGCTCCCACATGTTCCACGATGATCTCATCGGATGAACCACGATGTCAAGGACTCAATCGATCCCGTATACAATTCCCTTTGTCTAGCGGTATTGTACTTGCCCGAGATTCGATCGTCGGTATACCGATACCTTGTTCAATCTTGTTACCGGCAAGTCTCTTTACTCGTTCCGTAACACATCATCCCGTGATCAACCCCTTGGTCACATTGTGCACATTATGATGATGTCCTACAGAGTGGGCCCAGAGATACCTCTCCGTTTACACGGAGTGACAAATCCCAGTCTCGATTCGTGCCAACCCAACAGATACTTTCGGAGATACCTGTAATGCACCTTTATAGCCACCCAGTTACGTTGTGACGTTTGGTACACCCAAAGCATTCCTACGGTATCCGGGAGTTGCACAATCCCATGGTCTAAGGAAATGATACTTGACATTAGAAAAGCTTTAGCATACGAACTACGATCTTTGTGCTAGGCTTAGGATTGGGTCTTGTCCATCACATCATTCTCCTAATGATGTGATCCCGTTATCAACGACATCCAATGTCCATAGCCAGGAAACCATGGCTATCTGTTAATCACAACGAGCTAGTCAACTAGAGGCTCACTAGGGACATATTGTGGTCTATGTATTCACACGTGTATTTGTTGGGTTTCGTAGTAATTTCAAAAAATTTCCTACGCACACGCAAGATCATGTGATGCATAGCAACGAGGGGAGAGTATTGTCTACGTACCCAACGCAAACCGACTGCGGAAGCGATGACACGACGTAGAGGAAGTAGTCGTGCGTCTTCTCGATCCAACCGATCAAGCACCGAAACTACGGCACCTCCGAGTTCGAGCACACATTCAGCTCGATGACGATCCCCGGACTCCGATCCAGCAAAGTGTCGGGGAAGAGTTCCGTCAGCACGACGGCGTGGTGACGATCTTGATGAACTACAGCAGCAGGGCTTCGCCTAAACTCCGCTACAGTATTATCGAGGAATATGGTGGCTGGGGGCGCCGCACACGGCTAAGGAATAGATCACGTGGATCAACTTCTTGTGTCTTTGGTGCTAGCCCTGCCCCTCTATTTATATGTTGAGCCCCGGGGTCGAAACTTGGAGCAAAAGCCTCCTCAAAGTCGGTTTTGCCCGAAAGGCAAGAGTCCCACTCAGACTCCAGGACCAAACGCCACAATCCTTGGCGTCTGGCCCAGACGCCATGGGCCTCGGCGTCTGGCCCAGGGCCAGACGCCAGGGTCTCCGGCGTTTGGCCCCCTGGCCTCCACAAGACTCCTTTTTGCACCGACCTAAAGCCTCATGGGCTTGACCCCTTGGCCTAACCATATCATCCAATATATGAATCTTTACGTCTCGACCATTTCGAGACTCCTCGTCATGTCCCCGATCTCATCCGGGACTCCGAACTCCTTCGGTACATCAAAACATGTAAACTCATAATATTACTGTCATCGTAACCTTAAGCGTGCGGACCCTACGGGTTCGAGAACAATGTAGACATGACCGAGACACGTCTCCGGTCAATAACCAATAGCGGGACCTGGATGCCCATATTGGCTCCTACATATTCTACGAAGATATTTATCGGTCAGACCGCATAACAACATACGTTGTTCCCTTTATCATCGGTATGTTACTTGCTCGAGATTCGATCGTCGGTATCCAATACCTAGTTCAATCTCGTTACCGGCAAGTCTCTTTACTCGTTCCGTAATACATCATCTCACAACTAACATATTAGTTGTAATGCTTGCAAGGCTTATGTGATGTGTATTACCGAGAGGGCCCAGAGATACCTCTCCGACAATCAGAGTGACAAATCCTAATCTCGAAATACGCCAACCCAACATCGACCATTGGAGACACCTGTAGTACTGCTTTATAATCACCTAGTTACGTTGTGACGTTTGGTAGTACCCAAAGTGTTCCTCCGGTAAACGGGAGTTGCATAATCTCATAGTCATAGGAACATGTATAAGTCATGAAGAAAGCAATAGCAACATACTAAATGATCGGGTGCTAAGCTAATGGAATGGGTCATGTCAATCAGATCATTCTACTAATGATGTGACCTCGTTAATCAAATAACAACTCATTGTTCATGGTTAGGAAACATAACCATCTTTGATTAACGAGCTAGTCAAGTAGAGGCATACTAGTGACACTTTGTTTGTCTATGTATTCACACATGTATTATGTTTCCGGTAAATACAATTCTAGCATGAATAATAAACATTTATCATGATTATAAGGAAATAAATAATAACTTTATTATTGCCTCTAGGGCATATTTCCTTCAGTATTACGATTTCCAGATAATACAGTTATAGCATGAATAAAAGACTATTATCATGAACAAAGAAATATAATAATAACACTTTTATTATTGCCTCTAGGGCATATTTCCAACAGTCTCCCACTTGCACTAGAGTCAATAATCTAGTTCACATCACCATGTGATTAACACTGACAGGTCACATCACCATGTGACCAACGTCCAAAGAGTTTACTAGTGTCATTAAACTAGTTCACATCATCATGTGATTAAGACTCAATGAGTACTGGGGTTTGATCATGTTTTGCTTGCAAGAGAGGTTTTAGTCAACGGGTCTGAACCTTTCAAATCCGTGTGTGCTTTACAAATCTTTATGTCATCTCCTAGATGCAGCTACCACGCTCTATTTGGAGCTATTCCAAATAACTGTTCTACTTGGAGCTATTCTAAATTGTTGCTCCATTATACGTATCCGGTATCTCTACTCAGAGCTATCCGGATAGGTGCTAAGCTTGCATCGTCGTAACTCTTTACGTCGAACTCTTTATCACCTCCATAAACGAGAAAATTCCTTAGTCCACTAGTTACTAAGGATAACTTTGACCGATGTACTATGATCCATTCTTGGATCACTCTTGTACCCCTTGACTGACTCATGGCAAGGCACACTTCAGGTGCGGTACACAGCATAGCATACTGTAGAGCCTACGTCTTAAGCATAGGGGACGACCTTCATCCTTTCTCTCTATTCTGCCGTGGTCGAGCTTTAAGTCTTAACTTCGTACCTTACAATTCAGGCAAGAACTCCTTCTTTGACTGGTCCATCTTGAACACCTTCAAGATCATCTCAAGGTATGTGCTCATTTGAAAGTACCATTAAGTGTTTTGATCTATCCTTATAGATCTTTGATGCTCAATGCTCAAGTAGCTTAATCCAGGCTTTCCATTGAAAAACACTTTCAAAATAACCCTATATGCTTTCCAGAAATTCTACGTCATTTCTGATCAACAATATGTCAACAACATATACTCATCAGAAATTCTATAGTGCTCCCACTCACTTCTTTGGAAATACAAGTTTCTCATAAACTATGTATAAACCCAAAATCTTTGATCATCTTATCAAAGTGCACATTCCAACTCCGAGATGCTTACTCCAGTCCATGGAAGGATCGCTAGAGCTAGCATACCTTTTAGCATCCTTAGGATCGACAAAAACTTTCTGATTGTATTTCATACAACCTTTCCTTACGAAAACTGGTAAGGAAACTCGTTTTGACATCCATCTGCCAGATTTCATAAATGCAGCTAATGCTAACATGAATCCGACGGACTTAAGCATCGCTACGGATGAGAAAATCTCATCGTAGTCAACTCCTTGAACTTGTGAAAAACTCTTCGCCACAAGTCGAGCTTCATAGACGGTGACATTACCGTCCACGTCCGTCTTCTTCTTACTGATCCATTTATCTTAATGGCTTGCCGATCATTGGGCAAGTCCACCAAAGTACATGCTTTGTTCTGATACATGGATCCTATCTCGGATTTCATGGCTTCTAACCATTTGTTGGAATTTGGGCCCACCATCACTTCTCCATAGCTCGTAGGTTCATTGTTGTCTAGCAACATGACCTTCAAGACAGGATTACTGTACCACTCTGAAGCAGTACACATCCTTGTCACCCTACGAGGTACGGTAGTGACTTGATCCGAAGTTTCATGATCACTATCACAAGCTTCTACTTCAATTGGTGTAGGTACCACAGGAACAACTTCCTGTGCCCTGCTACACACTAGTTGAAGTGATGGTTCAATAACCTCATCAAGTCTCCACCATCCTCCCACTCAATTTTTCGAGACAAACCTTTCTTCGAGAAAGGACCCGATTCAAGAAACAATCCCTATTGCTTTCGGATCTGAATTAGGAGGTATACCCAACTGTTTTGGGTGTCCTATGAAGATGCATTTTATCCGCTTTGGGTTCGAGCTTATCAACCTGAAACTTTTTCACATAAGCGTCACAGCCCCAAACTTTTAAGAAACGACAACTTAGGTTTCTCCAAACCATAATTCAAACGGTGTCGTCTCAACGGAATTACGTGGTGCCCTATTTAAAGTGAATGTGGTTGTCTCTAATGCCTAACCCATGAATGACAGTGGTAATTTGATAAGAGACATCATGGT
Organism: Triticum aestivum; assembly: GCF_018294505.1. Lineage (NCBI taxonomy): Eukaryota > Viridiplantae > Streptophyta > Magnoliopsida > Poales > Poaceae > Triticum > Triticum aestivum. The sequence continues at coordinate 167,654,030 of NC_057806.1, forward strand.
GCCCACCATATCCAATAGGGTGCAACTATGATGTTCGGACACACCATCACACTATGGTGTTCCAGGCGGTATTAATTGTGAAACAATTTCCACAATGTCTTAATTGTGTGCCAAAACTCGTAACTCAGATATTCATCTCTATGATCATATCATAGACATTCTATCCTCTTAAACTTCACTCTGAAATTACTTGAACCATTCAATAATTCAGACTTGTGTTTCATCAAGTAAATATACTCAACATCTACTCGAATCATCTGTGAAGTAAGAACATAACGATATTCACTGCATGCCTCAGCACTCATTGGACTGCACACATCAAAATGTGTTGCTTCCAACAAGTTGCTATCTTGTTCCATCTTACTGAAACCGTGGCTTTTCAGTCATCTTGCCCATGTGGTATGATTTGCATATCTCAAGTGATTCAAAATCAAGTGAGTCCAAACGGTCCATTTGCATGGAGTTTCTTCATGCATATACACCAATAGACATGGTTCGCATGTCTCAAACCTTTCAAAAACGAGTGAGCCCAAAGATCCATCAACATGGAGCTTCTTCATGCGTTTTATACTGATATGACTTACGTGGCAATGCCACAAGTAGGTGGTACTATCATTACTATCTTATATCTTTTGGCATGAACATGTGTATCACTACGATCGAGATTCAATAAACCATTCATTTTAGGTGCAAGACCATTGAAGGTATTATTCAAATAAACAGAGTAACCGTTATTCTCCTTAAATGAATAACCGTATTGCGATAGACATAATCCAATCATGTCTATGCTCAACACAAACACCAATATCGATGGTAGAGGGAACGTGCGATGCTTGATCATATCAACATTGGAAACACTTCCAACACATATTGTCAGCTCACCTTTAGCTAGTCTCCGTTTATTCCGTAGCTTTTATTTCGAGTTACTAACACTTAGCAACCGAACCGGTATCTAACACCCTGGTGCTACTAGGAGTACTAGTAAAGTACACATCAACACAATGTATATCCAATATGCTTCTATCGACCTTGCCAGCCTTCTCATCTACCAAGTATCTAGGGTAATTCTGCTCCAGTGACTGTTCCCCTTATTACAGAAGCACTTAGTCTCGGGTTTGGGTTCAACCTTGGGTCTCTTCACTAGAGCAGCAGCTGAATTGCCGTTTCATGAAGTATCCCTTCTTGCCCTTCCCCTTCTTGAAACTAGTGGTTTCACCAACCATCAACAATTGATGATCCTTCTTGATTTCTACTTTGGTGTCAAACATCGCAAACATCTCAAGGATCATCATATATGTCCCTGATATATTATAGTTCATCACGTAGCTCTAGCAGCTTGGTGGCAATGACTTTGGAGAAACATCACTATCTCATCTGGAAGATCAACTCCCACTCGATTCAAGTGATTGTCGCACTCAGACAATCTGAGCACAAGCTCAATGATTGAGCTTTTCTCCCTTAGTTTGCAGGCTAAGAAAATCGTCGGAGGTCTCATACCTCTTGACGTGGGCACGAGCCTGAAATCCTAATTTCAGCCCTCGAAACATCTCATATGTTCCGCGACGTTTCGAAAACGTCTTTGGTGCCTCTACTCTAAACCATTTAACTGAACTATCACGTAGTTATCAAAATGTGTATGTCCGATGTTCGCAACATCTACAAACAACGTTTGGGGTTCAACACACTGAGCGGTGCATTAAGGACATAAGCTTTCTTCTGTCCGCATAATCGCTACTGTCAACTTTCAACTATATTTTCTCTAGGAATGTATCTAAACAGTGGAACTAAAGAGCGAGCTTACGGCATAATTTGCAAAAGATCTTTTTGACTATGTTCAAGATAATTAAGTTCATCTTATGAACTCCCACTCAGATAGACATCCCTCTGGTCATCTAAGTGATTACATGATCCGAGTCAACCAGGCCGTGTCCGATCATCACGTGAGACGGACTAGTCATCATCGGTGAACATCTTCATGTTGATCGTATCTACTATACGACTCATGCTCGACCTTTCGGTCTCTATGTTCCAAGGCCATGTCTGTACATGCTAGGCTCGTCAAGTTAACCCTAAGTGTTTTTGCGTGTGTAAATCTGTCTTACACCCGTTGTATGTCAACGTAAGAATCCATCACACCCGATCATCACGTGGTGCTTAGAAGCGACGAACTGTAGCAACGGTGCACAGTTAGGGGAGAACACTTCTTGAAATCGTTGTAATGGATCATCTTATTTACTACCGTCGTTCTAAGTAAACAAGATGCATAAACATGATAAACATCACATGCAATCAAATAGTGACATGATATGGCCAATATCATTTTGCTCCTTTTGATCTCCATCTTCGGGGCTCCATGATCATCATCGTCACCGGCATGATACCATGATCTCCATCATCATGATCTCCATCATCGTGTCTCCATGAAGTCGTCTCGCCAACTTATTACTTCTACTACTATGGCTACCGGTTAGCAATAAAGTAAAGTAATTACATGGCATTGTTCAATGACACGCAGGTCATACAATAAATTAAGACAACTCCTATGGCTCCTGCCGGTTGTCATACTCATCGACATGCAAGTCGTGATTCCTATTACAAGAACATGATCAATCTCATACATCACATATCATTCATCACATTCTTCTTGGCCATATCACATCACATAGCATACCCTGCAAAAACAAGTTAGACGTCCTCTAATTGTTGTTCGCATGTTTTACGTGGCTGCTATGGGTTTCTAGCAAGAATGTTTCTTACCTACGCAAAACCACAACGTGATATGTCAATTGCTATTTACCCTTCATAAGGACCCTTTTCATCAAATCCGTTCCGACTAATGTGGGAGAGACTGGCACCCGCTAGCCACCTTATGCACCAAGTGCATGTCAATCGGTGGAACCTGTCTCACGTAAGAGTACGTGTAAGGTCGGTCCGGGCCGCTTCATCCCACAATACCGCTGAAACAAGATTGGACTAGTAACGGTAAGCATATTGAACAACATCAACGCCCACAACTACTTTGTGTTCTACTCGTGCAAAGAATCTACGCAATAGACCTAGCTCATGATGCCACTGTTGGGGAACGTAGCAGAAATTCAAAATTTTCCTACATGTCACCAAGATCTATCTATGGAGAAACCAGCAACGAGGGGAAGGAGAGTGCATCTACATACCCTTGTAGATCGCTAAGCGGAAGCGTTCAAGTGAACGGGGTTGATGGAGTCGTACTCGTCGTGATCCAAATCACCGATGACCAAGTGCCGAACGGATGGCACCTCCGCGTTCAACACACGTACAGCCCGGTGACGTCTCCCATGCCTTGATCCAGCAAGGATAGAGGGAGAGGTTGAGGAAGACTCCATCCAACAGCAGCACAACGGCGTGGTGGTGGTGGAGGAGCGTGGCAATCCAGCTGGGCTTCGCCAAGCACCACGGGAGAGGAGGAGTAGGGAGAGAGGCAGGGTTGCACCAAGAGGAGAAGTTCTCATGTGTTTAGCAGGCCCAAACCTCAACTATATATAGGGGGAAGGGGGGGCTGCACCCCCTTTAGGGTTTCCCACCCCAAGGGGTGCGGCCAGCCCTAGATGGGACTTGGGGGGCGGCCAAGAGGGGGAGAGAGGGGAGGCGCGCCTGGGGTGGGCCTTAGGGCCCATCTGCCCTAGGGTTTGCCCTCTCCCCTCCTAGTTGCGCCTTGGGCAAGGGTGGGAGGCGCACCAGCCCACTCTGGGGCTGGTCCCTTTCCACTCTAGGCCCATGTAAGCCTCCGGCGTTGGTGGCCCCACTTGGTGGACCCCCGGGACCCTCCTGGTGGTCCCGGTACGTTACCGATAAAACCCGAAACTTTTCCAGTGACCAAAACAGGACTTCCCATATATAAATCTTTACCCCCGGACCATTCCGGAACTCCTCGTGACGTCCGGGATCTCATCTGGGACTCCGAACAACATTCGGTAACCACATACAAACTTCCTTTATAACCCTAGCATCATCGAACCTTAAGTGTGTAGACCCTACGGGTTCGGGAACCATGCAGACATGACCGAGACGTTCTCTAGTCAATAACCAACAGCGGGATCTGGATACCCATGTTGGCTCCCACATGTTCCACGATGATCTCATCGGATGAACCACGACGTCAAGGACTCAATCGATCCCGTATACAATTCCCTTTGTCTAGCGGTATTGTACTTGCCCGAGATTCGATCGTCGGTATACCGATACCTTGTTCAATCTTGTTACCGGCAAGTCTCTTTACTCGTTCTGTAACACATCATCCCGTGATCAACCCCTTGGTCACATTGTGCACATTATGATGATGTCCTACCGAGTGGGCCCAGAGATACCTCTCCGTTTACACGTAGTGACAAATCCCAGTCTCGATTCGTGCCAACCCAACAGATACTTTCGGAGATACCTGTAATGCACCTTTATAGCCACCCAGTTACGTTGTGACGTTTGGTACACCCAAAGCATTCCTACGGTATCCGGGAGTTGCACAATCTCATGGTCTAAGGAAATGATACTTGACATTAGAAAAGCTTTAGCATACGAACTACGATCTTTGTGCTAGGCTTAGGATTGGGTCTTGTCCATCACATCATTCTCCTAATGATGTGATCCCGTTATCAACGACATCCAATGTCCATAGCCAGGAAACCATGACTATCTGTTGATCACAACGAGCTAGTCAACTAGAGGCTCACTAGGGACATATTGTGGTCTATGTATTCACACGTGTATTACGATTTCCGGATAATACAGTTATAGCATGAATAATAGACTATTATCATGAACAAAGAAATATAATAATAACACTTTTATTATTGACTCTAGGGCATATTTCCAACACTTTTGATCTTCAACATAGATATGCTAATACTACCAGGACTAAGTTCATGATAAATTTAAGTTCAATTAATCATATTACTTAAGAACTCCCACTTAGATAGACATCCCTCTAATCCTCTAAGTGATCACGTGATCCATATCAAATAAACCATGTCCGATCATCACGTAAGATGGAGTAGTTTCAATGGTGAACATCACTATGTTGATCATATCTACTATTTGATTCACGCTCGACCTTTCGGTCTCTGTGTTCCGAGGCCATATCTGTTATAAGCTAGGCTCGTCAAGTTTAACCTGAGTATTCCACGTGTGCAACTGTTTTACACCCGTTGTATTTGAACATAGAGCCTATCTCACCCGGTCATCACGTGGTGTCTCAGCACGAAGAACTTTCGCAACGGTGCATACTCAGGGAGAACACTTGTACCTTGATAATTAGTGAGAGATCATCTTATAAAGCTACCGTCGAACTAAGCAAAATAAGATGTATAAAAGATAAACATCACATGCAATCAAAATATGTGACATGATATGGCCATCATCATCTTGTGCCTTTGATCTCCATCTCCAAAGCATCGTCATGATTTCCATCGTCACCGGCATGACACCATGATCTCCATAATCTTGATCTATATCAATGTGTCGTCACATGGTCATCTCGCCAACTATTGCTCTTGCAACTATTGCTATTGCATAGCGATAAAGTAAAGCAATTATTTGGCGCTTGCATCTTATGCAATAAAGAGACAACCATAAGGCTTCTGCGAGTTGCCGATAACTTCAACAAAACATGTCCATCTTATACAACAACTTATATCTCATCACGTCTTGACCATATCACATCACAACATGCCCTACAAAAACAAGTTAGATGTCCTCTACTTTGTTGTTGCAAGTTTTACGTGGCTGCTACGGGATGAGCAGAACCGTTCTTACCTACGCATCAAAACCACAATGATAGTTTGTCAAGTTGGTGCTGTTTTAACCTTCGCAAGGACCGGGCGTAGCCACACTCAGTTCAACTAAAGTTGGAGAAACTAACACCCGCTAGTCACCTGTGTGCATAGCATGGCGGTAAAACCAGTATCGCGTAAACGTACGCGTAATGTCGGTCCGGGCCGCTTCATCCAACAAAACCGCCGAACCAAAGTGTGACATGCTGGTAAGCAGTATGATTTATATCGCCCACAACTCACTTGTGTTCTACTCGTGCATATTATATCAACGCATAAAACCTGGCTCGGATGCCACTATTGGGGAATGTAGTAATTTCAAAATTTTCCTACGCACACACAAGATCATGGTGATGCATAGCAACGAAGGGGGAGAGTGTGTCCACGTACCCTCGTAGACCAAAAGCGGAAGCGTTAGCACAACGCGGTTGATGTAGTCGTACGTTTTCACGATCTGACCGATCCAAGTATCGAACGCACGGCACCTCTGAGTTCAGCACGCGTTCAGCTTGATGACGTCCCGCGAACTCCGATCTAGCAGAGCTTCATGGGAGAGTTCCGTCAGCACGACGGCGTGATGACGGTGATGATGTTGCTACCGAAGCAGGGCTTCGCCTAAGCACCGCTATGATATGACCGAGGTGGAATATGGTGGAGGGGGACACCGCACACGGCTGGGAGAGATCAACAGATCAACTTGTGTGTCTTGGGGTGCCCCCCTGCCCCCGTATATAAAGGAGCAAGGGAGGAGGAGGCCGGCCCTAGGAGGGGCGCGCCAAGCGTGTAGGATTCCTACTCCTAGTAGGAGTAGGTTTCCTCCTTTTCTAGTCCAACTAGGAGAAGGGGGAAAGTAAGGGAGAGGGGGGCCGCGCCCCAATCCCCTTGTCCAATTCGGACTGGGCTTGGGAGGGGTGCACGCCACCTCCTGGCTGCTGCCTCTCCTTCCCACTAAGGCCCATTAAGGCCCAATACTACTTCCCCGTATTCCCGTAACTCCTCGGTACTCTGAAAAATACCTGAATCACTCGGAACCTTTCCGATGTCCGAATATAGTCGTCCAATATCGATCTTTACGTCTCGACCATTTCGAGACTCCTCGTCATGTCCCCGATCTCATCCGGGACTCCGAACTACCTTCGGTACATCAAATCACATAACTCATAATACAAATCGTCACCGAAACTTATAGCGTGCGGACCCTACGGGTTCGAGAACTATGTAGACATGACAGAGACATGTCTCCGGTCAATAACCAATAGCAGAACCTGGATGCTCATATTGGTTCCTACATATTCTATGAAGATCTTTATCGGTCAAACCGCATAACAACATACGTTGTTCCCTTTGTCATTAGTATGTTACTTTCCCGAGATTTTATCGTAGGTATCTCAATACCTAGTTCATTCTCGTTACCGACAAGTCTCTTTACTCGTTCCGTAATACATCATCCCGCAACTAACTCATTAGTTGCAATGCTTGCAAGGCTTAAGTGATGTGCATTACCGAGAGGGCCCAGAGATACCTCTCCGACAATCGGAGTCACAAATCCTAATCTCGAAATACGCCAACCCAACAAGTACCTTCGGAGACACCTGTAGAGCACCTTTATAATCACCCAGTTGTGTTGTGGCGTTTGGTAGCACACAAAGTGTTCCTTCGGTAAACGGGAGTTGCATAAGCTCACAGTCATAGGAATATGTATAAGTGATGAAGAAAGCAATAGCAACAAACTAAATGATCCAATGCTATGCTAATGGAATGGGTCAAGTCAATCACATCATTCTCTAATGATGTGACCCCGTTAATCAAATGACAACTCATGTCTATGGCTAGGAAACTTAACCATCTTTGATTCAACGAGCTAGTCAAGTAGAGGCATACTAGTGACACTCTGTTTGTCTATGTATTCACGCATGTATTATGTTTCCGGTTAATACAATTCTAGCATAAATAATAAACTTTTATCATGAAATAAGGGAATAAATAATAACTTTATTATTGCCTCTAGGGCATATTTCCTTCACGGATCGCCACACGACATGTGCTCCTCATCACCCGAGCCTCCGGCCCCCATCGCGGCTCGCTCCCCTGCATCGTCACCTAGGGTGAGCCCGGCACTGGCAGCGAAGAAGGGGGCCACGATGACGGGGTTCTCGTGATGCCCCACCAAGCCGACTGGGCGCAGCCCCCACTCATCAAAGGAAGGCATGTTCGCGACAAATGTGGCTTTGTTCTCGCAGCGGTACAACATGCAGTTTGTTCCTGGGCATCTCGTCTGGCAGAGGGATGCCTGACAGGACCTTGAGCACAGTCTGCCGCGCAGCGAGAGGAAGCCCCTCCTCCTGAAACATCATGATGTCCTGGCTGCTGAGCAAGTCCCACCTCGGACGAGAGTGGCGCTGGAGAGGAGCAACTCGACGCCTGATAAACTCCCTCACCACCATGGGCGCAGTCATGCCAAGGTCCTTCAACCACCTCAGCCTGGCCCAGACCGGGGCAAGGCAGGGGCTCGTGAGCTTCTGATGACCCCAGCCAGAGTTTGGAATAGCAGGCACCACCGGAGCTTGGAGCAGAGGGTTGAGCACGCCAGCGTCAACAAACACCCAACGCGTATGGAACTCTCTCGTGGATGAAGGGAGCTTGAAGTCGATCCCCATGCCTGCTGTTGCAGCCACGGCCTAGAAACCCATGCACCCTGAGTTCTGCCGGGGACCGGTGAGATGCAACAAGAATAAGTGGCGGAAGAGTGCCACGGAGGGGGTGATGCCCACCATGGCCTCGCACATGAAGGCAAAGATGGCGAGAAGGGTCACAGCCTAAGGATCGAGATGGAGCATGTGGATCGGATAGTGCTCGAGCACCATGTTGAAGAAGGCGGAGAAGGGAGGAAGCAGGCCAGCCTAGAGGGCATCAATGAAGATCGGGACCTCGGTAACTGCCCGAGCCATGCTGCTGCAGGACGTGGGCCAAGCTGGTGTCTCTCCCCACTCATTGAAACTAGAGGCAAGCATGGGGCGCACCTTGTCCATGGCCTCCTTGTTGAGCACCCGAGGCCGGCCGAGCGCCGGCTCGAAGGATGGAGGCACAGCCGGCGAGGACAGAGGTTTCTTCCCCTTCTTTGTTTGCTTCGGCGCCATGGCGGTGAAGCGGGCGGAGCACGGGTCGGACTAGGAAGGTGGAGCAGGGCGTCGAGGCAGCAGGGAGGTTGGAAGAGCCGGGCGTGGCAGAAGAAGAATAACTATGTAAGAGGCGGGGCCGCTATAATGCCCTTGATGCGGCTATATCTCCCACGTGTCGAAGCACGACTTAGAGGCATAACCGCATTGAAAGCAATGTCGCAAGTGAGGTAATCTTCACACAGCCCATGTAATACATAAGGGAAAGAGATACATAGATGGCTTACAATCGCCACTTCACACAATTACAGGAATAAAGCATTACATCAACAAGATACAATCAAGGTCCGACTATGGAACCCCATATAAAAGAAGACTACCCCAAATGCTACACAGATCCCCGATCGTCCCGACTGGGCTCCACTACTGATCAACTGGAAACGGAACAACACAAAGAACAAGATCTTCATCGAGCTCCTCCTTGAGCTTGGTTGCGTCATTCGCACGGTTCAACGGCACCTACAAACTGGTTTTGGAAGTAATCTGTGAGCCACAGGGACTCAGCAATCTCACACCCTCGCGATCAAGACTATTTAAGCTTATGGGTAAGGTAAAAGGTATGAGGTGGAGCTGCAGCAAGCGACTAGCATATATGGTGGCTAAACATACGCAAATGAGAGCGAGAAGAGAAGGCAAAAGCACGCTCGAACAACTATGACCAAGAAGCGGTCCTAGAAAAACCTACGTCAAGCATAACTCCAACACTGTGTTCACTTCCCGGACCCCGCCGAGAAGAGACCATCACGGTTACGCACGCGGTTGATGTATTTTAATTAAGGTCAACTTCAGGTTTTCTACAACCGGACATTAACAAATTCCCATCTGCCCATAACCGCGGGCATGGCTTTCGAAAGTTCAAAACCCTGCAGGGGTGTCCCAACTTATCCCATCACAAGCTCTCACGGTCAACGAAGGATATTCCTTCTAGCGGGAAGACCCAATCAGACTCGGAATCCTGGTTACAAGACATTTCGACAATGGTAAAACAAGACCAGCAAAGCCACCCGAATGTGCCGACAAATCCAGATAGGAGCTGCACATATCTCGTTCTCAGGGCACACCGGATTGTCCAAACTTCCGGTAGGCCAGCCCAGAGTTGCCCCTGGTGGCCATCGGCGGCTGACAAGGTGGACCAACACTCAGAGGAGCACAGGCCCAGGGGGGTTAAAATAATGATGACCCTCGAGAGCGTGACTCCCAAGGGAAAAGAAAAGGCTAGGTGGCAAATGGTAAAACCAAGTTTGGGCCTTGCTGGAGGAGTTTTATTCAAAGCGAACTGTCAAGGGGTTCCCATTATAACCCAACCGCGTAAGGAACGCAAAATCCGGGAACATAACACCGATATGACGGAAACTAGGGCGGCAAGAGTGGAACAAAACACAAGGCATAAGGCCGAGCCTTCCACCCTTTACCAAGTATATAGATGCATTAATTAAATAAGAGATATTGTGATATCCCAACATATAAACATGTTCCAACAAGGAACAACATAACCATCCACCAACAAGGTACAAACTTCATCTTCATCTGCAACTAACAACGCTATAAGAGGGGCTGAGCAAAGCGGTAACATAGCCAAACAACGGTTTTCTAGGACAAGGTGGGTTAGAGGCTTGGTTCACAATATGGGAGGCATGATAATTAAGTGGTAGGTATCGCAGCATAGGCATAGCAAAAGAGCGAGCAACTAAGCAAGCAAAGATAGAAGTGATTTCGAGGGTATGGTCATCTTGCCTGAAATCCCGCAAGGAAAAAGGACGAGTCCATGAAGAAGATAAACGGACGTAGTCGAACGGATCCTCACACACACGACGTTATCGGAACCAACCCAAAGAAGCAACACCGGAAAGAAGCAAACAACATAGTAGACAACCAACACATCAACATGGCATGATGCACAATCGAGTATGATGCATGTCTGGTTTAATGAAGCATGGCATGGCAAAGTGCACAATCAATACTACAAATTAAGTGGAGCTCATTATGCAACGGAGTTACATATTGAAGAAAACACCACATGACTTATTTAGTTCTCTCTCGTTTATGTACCAAACAAGATTAAATGTTGTTAGCATGGCAAGAGGGTGAAGCAAATGAAAACTACCTAACTAGGCAAGTTTAAATGAGGCCTGAACAACAAGCAACAAGTCCGGAAAAATCCTCATGTGCATATTTTGGTTGTGGTACTAATCTGCCCTAAACACAATTTTAGAGTTATTAAACATGCAAAGTAAAGCCACCATGTTAAACTAGGCAAAATTCTACCTCATTTACATATAAAGTTTGTCAGGTTTGGAGCTACGGTTATTTAGTTATGAAATAAATCATTTTAGCAAGTTAATTAAGCAAGTTTAAACAAACAACAATTTAATCATTTTAAACATAGATTAAAGTTGCAAATTATTAATCTACACAAAATTCTAAGCAAGTTTCATATATTTAGTTTTACATGTGATGCACGGTTGTTGAGTTTTAATATGCATGGAGCTTGGGGGGGTTTCTGTAAAACTGCAGTCTCCGGCTAAATACTAAAACGTTCAGAACTGGAAAAAAACGATGCGGGCCGAAACTAGCCGGGCCAAAGTGCTTAGAGGGGCGGCCGCTCACATTGGGCCATAGGCCTTGCAGGAAGAGTGCAGCCCACGCGAGTAGCGAGGCCGCTCGGTCCAAAATGGAGGGAGTCAATGCGGGCACGGCTCGCTCGTCTTCAGCACAGAGGAAGCAGGGACGCGGCGGCTAGGAGCAGAACTCCGGCGAGCGGGGCAAACGGGCGGCGAGGCGAGGGACTACGGCAGGCAACGGCGCATCTTGGGCGGCAGAGCTTGTCGCGGACGGGCGACGCGGCGGCTCTTGGTGGTCAACGCGCAGGAGCGGGACGAGGCGCATCCCTCATCTCCTGGACGAAGCAGAGGAGGAGGCGCGTATGGATGGCGCTAGCACGGGATCCGGGTCAGGAAAGGTCATGGCTGTAGGAGTCCGGCCGGACCTAGAGGAAGCCATTGAAGAGCTTGGCTCCTGCGGACCTGGCGAGGCGGAGGGAGGCAGACACGGCAGCGACGGCGTCGAAGCCCTGTCCATGGCGGCAGAGAGGGAGCGGAGAGATTAGAGACAGAGAGGGAAAAAGAGACGGTCAGGGGAGTGGCTACACTGGCCTGGTTTGGTCGCCGGTGGCACTCGGCGGAAGGAAGGTCCACTGGAGGAGAAGAAGACGGCAGGGGCGGAGCTCTCCGGTGGCTTGCGTGCTCGGGAACGCGAGGCCTCGGGCGCGAGCTCTTGCTCGATTCAACCGAGAGGAAGACGAGCAGGGATGAGGTGCGAGGGGACGAAGGCGGGTCATGCTCGATAGCAGAGGAGGCATAGGCGGACGAGACCGTGGCCTTGATCCATCCCGGATCGGGCGCCGGCTGGCTGCGGGAGAGATCGAGCGTGGGGGGCTGTCAGCAGATCCATTGGATAGGGGAGGATGCGGAATGGATCCCGATGTGGATTCAGAGTGTCAGCGGCAAAGAAGGGTGGATGGGGCATCTCCCTAAAATTTAGGGTTTTGGTCTGATTTTGTTAGGGGTTGCCCACTATATATAGTAGGTGGCTAAAAGAGAGGGGATTAGAGCCTCTAGATTTCGATCGAACGGCTTCGGGTGGTCTAAACAAAGAACAGATGATGTTTAGGATAACTCGGGATTGTTACGGACCCACTGGTCAAGACCGTGCGAATTCGGATTCGGGGAAGTTTCAGACATGGTTGCGAATGGTTTCGATGCACTGTGCAAAGAGGGATTCTGACAAAAGGCCACGGAGGCAGGGGTTAGGATGGGTTTCGGATCCTCTGATCGCGACAGATGGATCCGATCGAGAGGGGGGATAGGTAGGCCTAGGTGGGATGATTGTGACTGTGTAGAAGGCCGAGGGCTGCAGGAGAGGAGAGAGAGAGAGAGAGAGAGAGAGAGAGAGAGAGAGAGAGACCTGGCAACAGTTTTCGGAGACCGAAAACGTCCGACGTTAGACCAGCTATATTGCCGCTATAGTTAACGGTTGGGCTATCAAACAAGGTCCGAATGCGATGAAAGTTGGCAGGTGACCTACTAACAACATAACGACACCACATGCCAACTTTCATCCCATTCCGAGAACATTTTCCGGACACTTATAAAATACTATTTCGGACATGCCGCGGGCGCGTGCGAGTGTGGTTGGGCTGAGAACGGACAACAGATGGAACTTGGGGAACCCGAACGAATGCAAGTTTTAAAACATGATGATGCAATGCACATCATGACATGATGAAACGCAACACGCAAGCAATGACATGACAATGTCAGCGAATCACTAGATGACACCTGGCACATCGGTCTCGGGGCGTTACAACACTCCACCACTACGAGAGGGTCTCGTCCCGAGATCTAGAATGGCACTGGAGGGACAACGGAAGAGAAAGAGAAGAGGTAAAACTAAGTTGCTTCTTTGACCAACGAGTGAAACCAAAGAACCTTGCGAGGTTGAACAAATTCGAGAAAAGAATACAACGAAGGTGAACAAAGTCAAAAACACTCCGTTAGAAAAAAGGGAGAAAGAACATTGCGAAAAACCATGAGGTTGGAGGGCAAGATATATATTGAAACCACTCCGGTTAAGTCAAGATAGAGAAGGATTAAGAATGATATAATTTGGACAGCACTCCGACTGAAAATGGAAGGAATTAACAAGAACTTGACAAGATGAGAAGATACTTGATGAAATCAACAACACACTACCTCCGTAACTATTGAAAGAATGGCACAATGGGTAAGAACGATTTTAGATGGCACTCCGGTGAGAATGGAGGTAAAACTTGATAAGATGAGAGAGCTCGAATGAAAACACGACGCTCTGGTTGAATGGATAAGCAAAATGAAAGAACATGATCTTCACAATACACTACTAGGGAAAAGGCTAGCAGCAGCGCGGGTTTTAGGCCTATCAGCAGCGCGGGTACCCGCGCTACCAATAAGGCGCTACAACTAACTCTTAGTACTAGCGCTGCCTGTACCCGCGCTACCACTATTGACTATAGCAGCAACGCTTTTCAGGAACGCGCTGCTATTACTTAGCTGTAGCGATTTCCCGGTCCAGCGCTACTGTTATATCTTTCACCATTTCCCCATTCCGGCTTTGATAAACTGCAATTTCCAGATACTAGGTACTACTAGATATCAATTTCATAAAGCATTATAGGTACTAGGTAGTACTCCCTCGGTTCAAAATTACTCGTCGTGGTTTTAGTTCAAATTTGAACTCAATCCACGACGACTAATTTGGAACCGAGGGAGTACTAGATAACAATTTCATATATACTCAACATGCATCCTCAAGCAGTACAAGGTGACATCGACGACAATCATCATATTTAGTTCTAGATGATATCGACGACGATCATCATATGTAGTTCTACATGATATCGACGACGATCATCATATGTAGTTCTAGATGATATAGCCACATACACATATGTAGTTCTAGATGATATCGACGACGATCATCATCCTCAAGCCTGGGCGGTGGGTGTTCCTGATAGTGATTAGGATGGCCTGTCCAGCACGAAGATTCTTGCCAACGAGGAATCTTTTCCACCCAACCGAGTTCAAGTGTGTGCGACCATCTGTGCCCATGCGGTAAGTACATGTGGTGACGGAGCCCCTTGCGGTAAGGCGTAGTCCAACTGAGCCTTCTTCATCAGGCTCGATACCACAACTCACAGATAGGTTCTTTGGCAATCTCTGAATAAGAAAAACATATCAATTAATAAACAGCCTAAGCATGTGATCAGACTCTACACTAAAGTATATCATCGACTAGATTCCACAAAGCATATCATTGGACTCTACACTAAGCATATCATCGGATTCACTAAGCATATAATCGGATAATTTGCATTTGTAAGTATAACAATAAAGCATATATATATATATCATCAAATTACTACATGCAGTACGTATAACATACCATTTCATGCCGATCGACCATGGTACTTGTCAGGCGGGTCACGAATGGCACCCCGACAAAGTCATCACGTGGGGGAATTATGTCCCATAGGTTGCACACCTCCTCCTCGCTCAGCCTCATTCTTTGAGCTATGATGGCTTCATGAAGTGGGTTCTCATCATCTTCATTGAGTGGGTCCTCATTATCTTCATCATCTTCGTCATCTTCATCATCTTCCACCAGGTTAATATAAATGACAACCAGCTTGGGTCTTTCTGCTCTGAAGGAGAATCTGATCAACTCACCACCAGTAAGACGCATGCGAGCGAGGAAACGGGCCCATCCATCTCCTCCAATCTGCGACATATTGCATCCTTTCTCGACCTCCATAGTGTACGTGCCCACTGGTATGCCAGGTCGCGTGTCGTGGTTAAGGCCAGGGGGTGAGGGCTGGAGAACCAGTAAAAGCTCCTGAGTCGCGATGCTCAGGATCCCCCCTTTTAATGTGCAAGCGAATTACTTGGAAGAGGTGGGAGCTCGCGGTGCCGCCTGGTGTTATCCTCATGAGATTCCTGCGAGCCAGCACAAGGAAGAACACGATCTGCCGTTATGGTTGCCAGCCTGCCGTTGGTTTCTCTACGAGGGGGTGAAGGCACTGAGGGCCTAGTGAGGTGATGTGCGCGGGGCGTGCCGCGAGCCAAAGCTCGACCGCTTAGGTTTTTCGACGTGGCAGGGACGAACCCGTGCACCAGCGCCATGCCGGCGTGAGGAGGCGACGATTGAGTAGGTAGTAATCATAGGTAGATTAATTATGAGAGTAGCAGGCTCAAGTAAGTGCATGGGAGATACGTGCCACTGGGTCAGGCCTGAGAGGCTTGGGGATGATGTAGCCCGAGGGGTGCTCCCAACAATGTAAGCTAAAGACATAAAAAGGGATACATGCCATAGGGACGGACCCACGCGGCCTGGGAATGATGCAGCCCGAGGGGCGCTCCCAGCTAAATGAACTTGGAAAATGTCACCTGGCTTTGTTGACGAAAGAGAGTTGGGACAGCTGAAGGTGCGCGGCAAAAGGGGTGCTCCTCACGAGCCATCGGGGCCCTGAGCCTCATGAGGCTCTGGGGACTCAGGTGGTTCCATGAGGACAGTCTCCATCTCCATCGGGACAGCTTGATGCCTGGCCTCCTGAGCCACTAGGATGCACCACAAGTTGTGCTGGTAGGCGGACGACACGCTCGGTAGGCCAAAGGGCATGCGAACATAGCTGTGCGGTGGGCCCTCACAGCGTCCCACACGCAAAGGCCAGAAAAGCTCTTGAGAAGCAGCCCGGTTGAGCCCCGCCACGTCGATGCAGACACGCAGCCCGGCGTCCTCACCTGGATGGGAAGCTATGTCTCGTGAGCGGCGGTCGCCGTGTATGGCCCTTGCGTCTTGCAATTCCTGGGTGGTCTTGGTGATGAACTCCTGAACGGTGGGCAATCCTTGCCATGTGCCCTCCTGAGGGAAACGTGCCATGAAGCACGCCGCCAAGTGGTGCCCAAGCGCCTCCCTCGTGATGTGGGCAAGGTCTGAGGCCTTCCAGAAGAAAGGCCCCGAGCCCTGCCCGAGAAGGGCCTCGGGCGCGCCTTCCTATGCGATGGAGGGAGGCGCCCCTGGAGCGGGCGCTGATCCTGAAGAGGCTCCGGCTGTGACGCCATCCTCTTGAGGTCCTGCTCGGCACAACTGCTTCTTCTTCTTGGGGTTGGCCTCTGGAGGGCCCTCGCCCTTGCTGTCGGGGTCGTCAATTGCTGTAGCTTGGAAGGGACGCTCGAGGGAGCACACTGCATCTCTTTCTTCACATGGGACCGTGATGATCCCGCTGCTTCCCGACATCTAGAGGACATTGTAGCTGTGATGGGTCACCGCCATGAACTTGGCCAGGGCTGGATACACAAGGATGGCATTATACGGCAGACGGATGTGCACGATGTCGAAGTCGATGAGCTCGGTGCGATAGTTCTTGCATCCTCCGAAGGTGATAGGGAGGCAGACCTGCCCTATCGGTGTGGTGGAACCGTCGGTCACTCTTGAGAAAGGCTTGGTAGGCTGAAGGTGGTCATATGGCCCCTGGAGGCCGTCGAACATGTCGACGGACAGGACGTTGAGTCCTGCGCCGCCGTCGATGAGGGTCTTGGTAACTTGTACGTTGCTGATGACTGGGGAGCAAAGCATTGGGAGAGCACCAGCGGTAGCTGCGCACTTGAGCTGATCTGCCGAGTTGAACGTGATGGGGCACTGGGACCATCTGAGCGGGCGTGTGGCTTCGAGCTTGGGGAGGACTGCGTTTACTTCATGAGCAAACTCCTTGAAGATGCGCTGTGAGGCTGGGGCCTGGGCTCCGCCCGAGATGCAGGTGATACCACGCGGTTCCTGGAAGCCCCCAGCCCCTCGTCTTGATGGTTCTCGTCATTCCTTCTTGGTGGTGGCGGCAATGGAGGGAGTCCGGCGTTGCCTTGAGGACGATCCTCACGAGGCTGATCCCTCCAAGCGCCCTCGCGAGGCTGATCCTGCCAGCGGTCCTCGCGAGGCCAGTCGCGCCACTCCTAGCATGCGCCATGGTCATCCCAGCGTCCGCCACCATGTCCTCCTCCTCGGTCGTAGCCCGTCGCCGCGCTTGGGGCATCGATCGAAGCATCCTTCGCGAATGGCTCTGAGCTCTTGACAGTCGCTGGTGTTGTGGGTGTTCAGGTTGTGGAAGGCGCAGAACGGACGGCTGCTCTTGGATGACTCTGGTTGGTCTCTGCCACACTTGGTGTCTGGCTTCGCTGCGAGCACAGCTTCTCCCTTGCGCTTCACGTCCTTGGCATTGGCTTTCTTCTCCTCTGGGAATGTAGCAGGGAGCTCGAGGAGGGAGAGGCGCCCCTCCTCAGCTCTAGCACACTTGGTCGTGATGTTGAACAGCTCAAGGGTCGTGCACGGCTCCTCGTGGATAGCGAGCTCTTCCTTCATCTTGACGTTGCGGACGCCATCAGAGAACTCAGAGATGATGGCCTCGTCGGTCACCTTGGGGATCTTGATCCATGCACTGTTGAAGCGCTGAATGTACTTCTGTAGGGTCTCTCCTGGTTGTTGCTTGATGCAGCGCGGGTCGCCCGTGACCGGGGGGCAGTCGCGAGTGCCCTGGAAGTTGGCGATGAAGCAATTGCGCATTTCGTCCAAGCAGGAAATTGAGCCTGGAGGCAGGTTCAGGAGCTAGGAGCGGGCACCCTCCTTCAGAGCCATGGGAAACCAGTTCGCCATGACTCTCTCGTCGCCGTTGGCCGCTTCGATGCTCAGCTTGTAGAGCTGCAAGAACCCCGCGGGGTCGAGGGTGCCGTCGTAGCGTGGATGCAGATCCGGCTTGAACCTGCCCGGCCAGGCGACACTACGCAGCTCAGGGTGAAAGCGCGGCAGCCGGCTGTGGTCACCGGGGCCCGTCTTGGGGGTGGAACTTGGTCTTGATGGGGTCCGTGCCCTGCCGCTACAGGTGGCGTGCGGTCTTGCCGTAGCGGCCGGTCCCAGCGCGGTGGTGCGAGGAGCGGCGGAGCGTTTTCTTGTGGTCGAGGGACTTCTTCACAGCTTCTTTCTTCTTGGGCGGGTGCGGGACGCGGGGGGTCGCGGTGTGGAGCCGCACGCCTTTGCGCCAGGGCGCCATCTTGGGG
The DNA here is from genome assembly GCF_018294505.1 of Triticum aestivum. Classification (NCBI taxonomy): domain Eukaryota; kingdom Viridiplantae; phylum Streptophyta; class Magnoliopsida; order Poales; family Poaceae; genus Triticum; species Triticum aestivum. The sequence goes on from NC_057806.1 coordinate 167,672,645, forward strand.
AAGAGGTGGTGGAGGCGCTCCGTGAGCTACGTCGCCCGTAGCTGGCGGAGGGCGAGTGTAACACCCCGGATGTAACTTTCCCTATTTGCACTCCAACTCTTGCCGTTTCCGGCGTTAAGTTATATTTATTTCCTCGGGTTCGAGTCTTTGTCTCCGGGTGTTGTTATCGTTGTCATGCATCTCATATCATGTCATCATGTGCATTGCATTTGCATACGTGTTCGTCTCATGCATTTGAGCATTTTCCCCGTTGCCCGTTTTGCATTCCGGCGATTCGTTCTCCTCCGGTGTTCATTTCTAGCTTTCTATCGTGTGTGGGGATTAAACATTTCCGGATTGGACCGAGACTTGCCAAGCGGCCTTGGTTTACTACCGGTAGACCGCCTGTCAAGTTTCGTACCATTTGGACTTCGTTAGATACTCCAACGGTCAACCGAGGGACCGAAAAGGCCTCGTGTGTGTTGCAGCCCAACACCCCTCCAGTTTGGCCCAAAACCCACCTAACTCTGCTCCATCATCTAGAGCGTTCGATCATGATCGCGTGGCCGAAAACCGCACCTCATTTGGACTCTCCTAGCTCCCTCTATGCCTATTTAAACACCCCCTCCAAATCCGGATCTTTCTCCCCCCCCCAAAACCCTAAAAATCCCCTCCGACGCGCCGGACATTGTCCGCCCGCGCCGGACACTCCGCGCCGCCGCCCCCGCACCAGTGGCGTCCTGCCACGTGGTGCGCCACCACCCGCTCCCGCGTCAGCCCGCTCGGCCCGGGGAGAGCCCCCGCGGCCCAGCCGCCCGCGCCGCCTCCTTGCGCGCCCCCGCCGCCGCCTCCCTCGACTCCGGCGCCGCCCCGCCGCGTCGTTCCCACCGCCGCGCAGGCCGCCGCCGACGCCTCCTCCGGCCTCGCCCCGCCACCTCTCCACCGTCTCCCCCTCCTCCGGCGTCCTCGTCCCCGCCGGCGAGCACTGTTCCGGCGAGCTTCGGGTTCCGTGCCGACGAACTCCGGAACTGAGATCTATTTCCCGACGGTTGACTTTTTCTCTCGAAACCCTAGCCCAAGTGCACATGTTCACGGCTCCGTAACTTTGCATCCATAGCTCCGATTCATGCATATAGCATATCAAAATGTTCATCTCAGAGAGTACATCATTTCATTCCATTGCATCATTTTCATTTGAGTTCATCTTGATGCCCGAAATGCTGTTAGAAGAGGGCTACTTGAGATTATTGTCAGATCTGCTACTCCATTTAGGTTTTTGTCATTTTTTCCATGATAATTATGTGCATGCTATGCCCTGATGCTCTACATCTGTTTTGTTAAGGGTTTTGTCATCTTTCCAGAGGTGCAACCCATGTATTTTTGTGATGTGTGTGGTGACTAGTGCAAGCTTGCAAAGTGGTGCACTTGCTAATTCTGTTTTCAGGGACTTTGTAATTTCACTAAGTCCTGGAGCTGTTTATCTCATGATGCCATATGTTCATGTTGTTTCCTAGTGGTCCGTGCCTCTTTTGAGGATGATCTATAACGATGTTTTGTTAACATTGTAGTGATCTATCCATCCTTGTCTTTGTTTGCAATTATGGAGCACCCTAGCTTGAGTCAATCGAGCTCTACTTTTGCTACTTTGTGAATCTGGGCAGATTGTCAACTTGTTTGCAATTTTGCCGATGATGTTGTGGTTGATCCGTGCATGCTATGCTATTTTTCTTGCCATGTCTAGCTTGCATTTTGTGCCTTCTTGATGGGTGTATGCTTGTCTTTCCATGACTTGCACCATCGTGAGTGCATCGAGCTCGTAAACATGCCTACTTGAGTTATATTTCAGCATGTGTCAGTTTTTCACCAAGTCTGAAAACTGATTATGTTTTTGCTATGTTCACATGCTTGCAATTGTATTTTCTGATCCCTTTTGGCTCAAGATCACTAAGGGACTTTTGTTAAGCTCGTTGAGTAGCTCCATGCCGTGCTTTACTTTGACATGTTCAGATCCTGTACCATGTAGTTTTGTTGCTCCGAAGAGGGCTACCTGATCTGAAATTCCAGACAAGTGTTAATTTCACTAAGTCTGAAATCTGTTTGTCATATGCATTTTTACCATGCTTGTTTGAACCTGTTAATGAATGAATTGGCCGTAGCTCAGTGCTAGACTTTTGTTAAGAATCTTGTGTGCATCCCTTCATTGTATTTTTTTCTCATGTTTGGGTGATGTAGCATGTTCATTTCCTTGCATTTAGATGCCTACTTGCTGTAAATCGCAGACCGGTGTCATTTTTGAATCGCTTGCCATTTCCAAACCGTAACTCCGATTCCGGCGTTCTTTATATCGTTTTCAAGTGATTTCGTCTCATCTTTCTAGTGGCACACTTGGAATTCCAAGTTGAGGCCAGGTTCATGCATTTCCTGTCATGCTTGCATTTTGCATCCCGCATCGCATCCCGCATAGCATATCTTCTTTGCATTGTGTTGTTTGAGTTTGCACGTGGTTGATTGTATCCTTGTTGCTTGTTTGTCTTGTTTGGGTAGAGCCAGGAGACAAGTTCGCTAACGAGGAGCCCGTTGAGTTTTCTTTCGAGGATCCAGTCAACTCTGACAACTGTGCAGGCAAGATGATCATACCCTCGAAATCACTACTATCTTTGCTTTGCTAGTTTGCTTGCTTTTTTGCTATGCCAATGCTATGATGCCTACCACTTGCTTGCAAGCCTCCCAAATTGCCATGTCAAATCTCTAACCCACCATGTCCTAGCAAACCGTTGATTGGCTATGTTACCGCTTTTTCTCAGCCCCTCTTATAGCGTTGCTAGTTGCAGGTGAAGATTGGAGGCCGTTCCTTGTTGGGACATTTATTTACTTGTTGGGATATCATTATATTATCTTGTTTTCTTAATGCATCTATATACTTGGTAAAGGGTGGAAGGATCGGCCTCTCGCCTAGTGTTTTGTTCCACTCTTGCCGCCCTAGTTTCCGTCATATCGGTGTTATGTTCCCGGATTTTTGTGTTCCTTACGCGGTTGGGTTATAATGGGAACCCCTTGATAGTTCGCCTTGATTAAAGCTTTTCCAGCAATGCCCAACCTTGGTTTTACCATTTGTCACCTAGCCATTTCTTTCCCTTGCGTTCTGCAGACTCAAGGGTCATCATTATTTTACACCCCCCCCCCCCGGGCCAGTGCTCCTCTGAGTGTTGGTCCAAACTGTCAGCCGCCGGTGGCTACCAGGGGCAACTCTGGGCTGGCCTACTGGAAGTTTGGACAATCTGAGTGTGCCTTGAGAAAGAGATATGTGCAGCTCCTATCGGGATTTGTCGGCACATTCGGGCGGTGTTGCTGGATTTGTTTTACCTGTCGAAGTGTCTTGAATTACCGAGATACCGAGTCTGATCGGAACGTCTTGGGAGGAGGTCTATTCCTTCGTTGACCGTGAGAGCTTTCATGGGCTAAGTTGGGACTCCCCTGCAGGGATTGAACTTTCGAAACCCATGCCCGCGGTTATGGGCAGATGAGAATTTATTAATGTCCGATTGTAGATAACTTGAACCTTAATTAATTAAAATGAAACAACTGAGTGTGTTACCGTCATGGCCTCTTCTCGGCGGAGTCCGGGAAGTGGACACGGTGTTGGAGTAATGTTTGCACAGGTTGCTCTCTAGTTTCACGCTCGCGCTTTGCCTCCTCTTCTCGCTCTCTTTTGCGAATAAGTTAGCCACCATACTTGCTAGTCGCTTGCTGCAGCTCCTCTCACATTTTACCTTGCCTTACCTATAAGCTTAAATAGTCTTGATCGCGAGGGTGCAAGATTGCTGAGTCCCTGTGGCTCACAGTTTACTATTACTCCAGATGCAGGGCCTGATGATTCCTCTCCAGGAGACGCGTATGAGCTCAAGTGGGAGTTCGACGAGGACTCTCAACGTTACTATGTTTCCTGTCCCGATGATCAGTAGTGGTGCCCAGTTGGGGGTGATTGGGACCGTGTCGCATGTTGGGTTATCTTTTATTTTGGCGCCGTAGTCGGGCCATGAGTGTTTGGATGATGTAATGTTATTTATGTACTTGATTGACATGGCGAGTGTAAGCCAACTATGTTATCTCCCCTTTATTATTTATATTACATGGTATGTTGTGAAGATTGCCTAACTTGCGACATATGCCTTCAATGCGATTATGTATCTAAGTCGTGCCTCGACATGTGGGAGCTATAGTCGCATCGAGGGTGTTACAGCGAGGTGGAGAGAGGGACGGTGCAGGGGAACCCCCTGCGGCACGGACAAGCTCGACGATGTGGTCGAGCCAGTCCTTGTAGAGGTCGTCGACCAGGCGGTAGCGCAGGAGCTCGTGCACCATGAGGAGTGCAGCCCGTGCGTCCATGGGAGGGAGACATGCATAGGAAGAAGAACCGGTCGGGGTCAGCGATGGAGTGGCGGTGCGGCCGTCCCGCCGCACCGAGGGGTGCAGCGAGGATGCTTGCTGCTCATACCCCGTCGGGCTGGTGGCAGCATTGGTGGCAGGCGATGGGGAACGACGAGGTGGCCGGCTGACAGGAGCCATCTGAGCGACGTGGGCGGCGAGGGCAGCCCGGTGCTCAGCACGAGCGCGGCACGCGTCTGCCATGGAGACGACGAAGCAACAGGGCTCGGAGCGACGGAAGAAAGCTTTGGCCCACCCCTACCTAGCGCGCCAAATGTCGGATCACGTGTTCCGGCAAACCCTCAAGGTTCCAACACTGGGGTGCGCACGAAGGTTTTCTCCCTATCAATCCACACCCTACCTCTCTAAGATCTTGCGGACAAACTATACGAACTCAGAACACAGAAAGACACAAGATTTATACTGGTTCGGGCCACCGTTATGGTGTAATACCATACTCCAGTGTGGTGGTGGTGGATTGCTTCTTGGGCTGATGATGAACAATACAAGGGGAAGAACCGCCTCCTGAGGTTGAGGTGTTGTTGTGCTTCGTGAACTTGTGTGGGTGAGGATCGGAATCAGATCTCTCTCTCTCTCTATCAGTTGGGTCTCTTTCTCCCCCCTATTGGGGTGGCTAGTTCTATTTATAGAGGCCTTGGTCCTCTCCTCAAATATTGAGCAGGAAGGGAGCTAACAATGGCCAATTTGAAAAGGGGACAGCTAGTAGAGCTTATCCTGACAAAAGCAGTCTTCACCTGCAAAAGCCTCTGGTGATGACGCCATCTTGGGCTCCACGGTGACCTCCGTATTGCCGTCATGCTAGTCTTGGTCTTGTTGCACCGATATGGAAATCTTTGCCTGATGCCTCGATACTCCGCGCTTGCGCTTGCCCCCTTGGCACCAAAGAGGAAGCAAGGACGCTGCGCACTGGCGCCTGCCTGGCCTCGATCGTCATGGCTCACGTCACGAGGACCTCGCAAGGTTTGCCTTGCCTTGATCTCTCCGCCCCTCATGAGCCTTCCTGACGAGGCCGCTCCTAAGGAGGTCTTGTGTCGTCCGCCTCGCGAGGCTTGGCCCCTCGCGAGGGTCTTGAATGCCTTGTCGATGAAGATGGGCCGTACAGGCGTGCTAGCTCAGCCACGCCGTGGGCCGCAGGCAGGCAAGTCTGGGGACCCCCGTTCCAAGAACGCCGACACTCCGTCCTCCGACGCCCTCCTCCGGCTGCCATCTCCCTCCGACATCCAAAGCTCGCCCCTCTCCCCCTTCATCGGTCGTTTCACTCCCTCTGTCGTGTGCGGTGGCGGCGCATCTACCATGGAGGTCGCGATAGGGGTGAGTTCGTTCGTTCCTTCTCTAGCTCATAGCCATATCATTGATCTTGATCACTCTAGTTCTCATTCTTATTTGGAAAAGTAGATCCTGATTAAACTTGGTATAGATTTGTGGTGCACACATGGAATTGTTTGATGCTGCTTGTGGAGGTAATAAATCTTTCTGGAGGCCCAAAGATTCAGTTCACCATTCTATGTATTTCAGTTTCAGGCTTACATTATTTCTAGAGGCCCAAAATTTTGGTTTGCAGCCGTTGGCAAGCAGCCCTGCTACCCATGTCGATATCGACCTCGACTTGCAAGCGCCGATGTCGGAGCCTTGCTCTAGAGCGACCATGATGAGCTCCTCCCTGGGTGCGACTAGGGCTCCGGGCTCCCTCCCTATCGCGAATGCCTTATGTGATGAGTTAGCTCATGCTTTGCTTCATGGAGTGTAATTTTTTGTTAAGCTTGATTGACGACTTGTATGTTTAAGTGGGGTATCTCATTTGTATGGAAAAAAATAAAATTTATCATGTTTTGCATGCTTGATTTGTAAAGATGGTTCCTTTATGTCAATTGTCAGCGGGAGGAGGCCACACAACAGCCGGCCACACCAAATCCGGCAGGAAATAGGGTCCAAAGTAGTCAAATGATTGAGAAAGAGCATTTATTGTCAATCTAACCCTGCCATCCAAACACCTCTTTGGTTAGAGTTAGTTCAGGGTTAGTTTAGGGTTAGCATCTAACTCTAACCTCTAACTGAGTTAGAGTATCCAAACAGGGCCTTCCTCCTCGTCTCAGTTCATCCTCATCATACTTACCCCATTCATGTGTCTTCAGTATGCTGCGAATCAAAGAGGCCCTCTGACTGGTTTATTCCGATCATTTTTTATAAATGTGTTATGTCCAAAATTTAATGAACATGCTCTGATTTCTATGAAAATAATTCGATTCATGTAGTAATTCATTTATTCTTCTGCGGGGGGTTTGCATGTAATTCATGAGGTCTGAAATGTAAAGTACGCTGGCATGGTTGCATATGCTCCGGGTCATGCTGTCGGATCTCGGCTTCTGGTAAAACCCTTAAGGTTCGAACACTGGGGTGTGCGTGGAGATCTCCCCCTACCAACTCACGCCCTCAACCTCGCCACGATCTCAAAGGCTAGCTCCACGAACTCGCAAAACAAGAGACACAAGATTTATACAGGTTTGGGCCACCACTGTGGTGTAATACCCTACTCCAGTGTGGTGTGGTGGATTGCCTCTCGGGCTGAAGATGAACAGTACAAGGGGAAGAACGGCCTCCTGAGGAGAGGTGTTCTTGTGGTTGGTGAGTGTGAGGATGGGTTGGATCTAGTCCAAGTTTAGATGGCTGAGGTTCCCACCTCTCCTACTGTGGTGGCTAATCCTATTTAGAGAGGCCATGGTCCTCTCCCCAAATATTGAGCGGGAAGGGAGCCAACAACGGCCAATTCGAAAGGGACAGCTAGTACAAGTTATCCTGACAAAAGCAGTCTTCGCCTGCCAAAGGCTCTGGTGGTGACGCCGCCTTGGGCTCCATGGTGACCTCTGTCTTGCCGTCCTGCTGGTCTTGGTCTCGTTGCACTGATATGGAAACCTTTGCTAGATGCCTCGGTACTCCACGCATGTGCTTGCCCCCTTGGCACCAAAGAGGAAGCAAGGACACTGCATGCTGGCGCCCGCCTGGCCTTGTTCGTCATGGCTCATGTCACGAGGACCTCACAAGGTTTGTTTTGCCTTGATCTCTCCGCCCCTCGTGAGCCTGCCTGACGAGGCCACTCCTGAGGAGGTCTCGTGTCGTCTGCCTCGCGAGGCTTGGCCCCTCGCGAGGGTCTTGAATGCCTTGTCAATGAAGATGGGTCGTACAGGCCTGCTAGCTCAGCCACGCCGTGGGCCGAAGGCAGGAAAGTCTGGGGACCCCCGTTCCTAGAACGCCGACACTCCGGCCTTCGACGCCCTCCTCCGGCCGCCCTCTTCCTCTTCATTGATCGTCTCTCTCCCTCTGTTGTGTGCGGTGGCGGCGCATCTACCAGGGAGGTCGTGAGAGGGGTGAGTTCGTTCATTCCTTCTCTATCTCATAGCCATATCATTGATCTTGATCACTCTAGCACTCATTCTGATTTGGAAAAGTAGATCCTGATTAAACTTGGTATAGATTTGTGGTGCACACATGGAATTGTTTGATGCTGCTTGTGGAGATAATAAATATTTCTGGAGGCCCAAAGATTCAGTTCACCTTTCCAGGTATTTCAGTTTCAGGCTTACATTATTTCTAGAGGCCCAAAAATTTGGTTCGCAGCCGTCAGCAAGCGGCCCTGCTACCCATGTCGGTCTCGACCTCGACTCACAAGCGGCAATGTCAAAGGGGTTCCCGAGACTTGGGCTCTACGGAGCCTTGCTGCAGAGCGACAATGATGAGCTCCTCCCTGGGTACGTCTGGGGCTCCGCGCTCCCTCCCTATCGTGAATGCCTTATGTGATGAGTTAGCTCATGCTTTGCTTCATGGAGTGTAATTTTTTGTGAAGCATGATTGACGACTTGTATGTTTAAGTGGGATATCCCATTTGTATGGACAAAATAAAATTTATCATGTTTTGCATGCTTGATTTGTAAAGGTGGTTTGTTTATGTCAATTGTGAGCGGGAGGAGGCCACACAACAGCCGGCCACACCAAATCCAGCAAGAAATAGGGTCCAAAGTAGTCAAATGATTGAGAAAGAGCATTTATTGTCAATCTAACCCTGCCATCCAAACACCTCTTTGGTTAGAGTTAGTTCAGGGTTACAATCTAACTCTAACCTCTAACTGAGTTAGAGTATCCAAACAGGGCCTTCCTCCTTGTCTCAGTTCATCGCCATCATACTCTCCCCATTCCTGTGTCTTCAGTATGCTGTGAATCAAAGAGGCCCTCATTCTGGTTTAGGTCCTGTCATTTTTTATAAATGTGTTATGTCCAAAATTTAATGAACGTGCTCCGATTTCAATGAAACTAATCCGGATTCACGTAGTAATTCATTCATTCATTTATTTATTCTTCTGCGGGGGGTTTGCATGTAATTCATGAGGTCTGAAAATATAAAGTACGTTGGCATGGTTGCATATGCTCCAGGTCATGCTGTCGGATCTCGGGTTCCGGCAAAACCCTTAAGGTTCGAACACTGGGGTGCGCACGAAGATCTCCCCCTACCAACTCACGCCCTCAACCTCGCCACGATCTCAAAGGCTAGCTCCACGAACTCGCAACACAAGAGACACAAGATTTATGAGAGAATTCCTTATTTGGCCCTATCTTAAAATTTGGTTCCTTTTTTGGCCCAAAAAACTTCTTTTTTCTCTTTTTGCCACTTAAACTTCATTTTGTTCCCTACGTGAAACTTTCATCCATTTTTCCATCCAACGGTGTTAACTATGATGTACAAAGGCAATTTTGCCCCTGGTGGTAATATATGTCACCAAGAAATAAAGGGAAGAGAAGGAGCGTGAATATGAATGTATGAAAGTGGTGTGCGTTGGAGATTCCACGTTCAAATATTCATATGCACCAGCGCCCGACCAGTCGCGTTGCACAGCTCGATCCGCGACCGCAAGAGCACGGCAGTCAGTTGCTCACGCACAAGTACGTACAAAGCTAGCACAAGAACCATGCAAGCTAGCAACTTGATTGATTTTGCCTGAACACTGAACGCACGTCTAGCCGGCACCTCACATGCGTACGCGTACCAGTAAAAGCTAGCGCTTAATCGATCGGATCAATTCGATCTCGGCGGAATACTCTCGTGACTATCCTATTGATTTGTGTATATACATGTTAGTGAGGTGACATTATTTTGGAACGATTCGATGGAGACATTTTACTCGATGGAGGCGTGAGCTTGTGCAGCAAACTGAGGTGCGAACACAGCTCACGGACATCACCCGTCGAGGTTAAACTTAACTATCACCCGCAAGATTAATCTGCACAAATTTATACACTACAGTCTACAGTAGAGGCTGAATGGGTAGTTATTATTCCACTCATCATATTATTATTAGGCCCCTGCACTTTTAATGATTAGTCATATAGTACTATTTTTTATTTATCTAACCACGACAAAATATATCACATTACCTCTTTGTTTGCATGTGAATAATCTGGTCATATACTACACTAGGGGTAAAAATGTCTTTTTATGTCAGACTTAACACTGTTACTAGTCAAATCTGACGAAAGTGTCACATAGGGAACAAAATGAAATTTAAGTGTCAAAAAGGGAAGAAAAATGTTTTTTGGGCCAGAAAGGGAAGCAAATTTTAAGAAAGGGCCAAATAAGGAATTCTCTCCAAGATTTATACTGGTTTGGGCCACTTTGTGGTGTAATACCCTACTCCAGTGTGGTGTGGTGGATTGCCTCTCGGGCTGAAGATGAACAGTACAAGGGGAAGAACGGCCTCCTGCGGAAAGGTGTTATTTTTCTTGGTGAGTGTGAGGATGGGTTGGATCTAGTCGAAGTTGAGATAGTTGAGGTTCCCCTCTCTCCTACTGTGGTGGATAATCCTATTTATAGAGGCCCTGGTCCTCTCCCCAAATATTGAGCGGGAAGGGAGCCAACAACGGCCAATTTGAAAGGGGACAACTAGTACAAGTTATCCTGACAAAAGCAGTCTTTGCCTGCCAAAGGGTCTGGTGGTGACGCCGCCTTGGGCTCCATGCTGACCTCTGTCTTACCGTTCTGCTGGTCTTGGTCTCATTGCACCAATAAGGAAACCTTTGCTTGACGCCTCCGTACTATTCGTCTGCGCTTGCCTCCTTAGCACCAAAGTGGAAACAAGGACAGTGTGCGCGCTGGCACCCGCCTGGTCTCGATTGTCATGGCTCACGTCATAGGAACCTCGCGAGGTTTGCCTTCCCTTGATCTCTCCGCCCCTCGCGAGCCAGCCTGGTGAGGCCGCTCCTGAGGAGGTCTTGTGTCATCCGCCTTGCGAGGCTTGGCCCCTCGTGAGGGTCTTGAATGCTTGTTGGTGAAGATGGGCCATACGGGCCCGCTCGCAGAGCCATGTCGTGGGCCGTAGGCAGGAAAGTCTGGGGACCCCCGTTCCCAGAACGCCGACAGAAGCCCTCGGGCCCAAGGCGCGCTCGGGCTTGGCTTCGAGGCGAAGCCAAGTGGCAAGTGTGAAGCGTCGCGGGCCCCAATAGCCTGCTGCCCTGGTTGACGCGTGGCGACTGATTGGACGTGGACGTCTCTGCTTCCCCATGTTGCCTCGGCAACTGCCCGACTTGAAGAGTCCCTGCTGCATTCAAGGAAAAACCATCATTTCCTGCGATCGTGGGGGCCCTGGTTGGCCTTCTTCTGCTATAAATGGGGAGGGGGGCAGAGCCCCCGTCGCCCATCTCTTCCCATTTCGCTCGCTTCTCCCCCTTTGCTCCATTGCCAGTTGCGACACCAATGGCGCTGATGTCTACTACACAACCTTCTTCTTGTAGACGTTGTTGGGCCTCCAAGTACAGAGGTTTGTAGGATAATAGCAAATTTCCCTCAAGTGGATGACCTAAGGTTTATCAAACCGTGGGAGGCGTAGGATGAAGATGGTCTCTCTCAAAAACCCTGCAACCAAATAACAAAGGGTCTCTTGTGTCCCCAACACACCCAATACAATGGTAAATTGTATAGGTGCACTAGTTCGGCGAAGAGATGGTGATACAAATGCAATATGGATGGTAGATATGGGTATTTGTAATCTGAAAATATAAAAACAGCAAGGTAGCAAGCGATAAAAGTGAGCGTAAACTTTATTGCAATGTGTTGAAACAAGGCCTAGGGTTCATACTTTCACTAGTGCAAGTTCTCTCAACAATAATAACATAATTGGAACATATAACTATCCCTTAACATATAACAAGAGTCACTCCAAATTCACTAATAGTGGAGAACAAACGAAGAGATTATGGTAGGGTACGAAACCACCTCAAAGTTATCCTTTCTGATCGATCCATTCAAGAGTTCGTAGTAAAATAACACGAAGCTATTCTTTCCGTTCAATCTACCATAGAGTTCTTACTACAATAACACCTTAAGACACAAATCAACCAAAACCCTAATGTCACCTAGATACTCCAATGTCACCTCAAGTATCTGTGGGTATGATTATACGATATGCATCACACAATCTCAGATTCATCTATTCAACCAACACAAAGAACTTCAAAGAGTGCCCCAAAGTTTCTACTGGAATGTCAAGATGAAAATGTGTGCCAACCCGTATGCATAAGTTCACGAGGGCACGGAACTCGCAAGTTGATCACCAAAACATACATCAAGTGGATCACATGATATCCCATTGTCACCACAGATAAGCACATGCAAGACATACATCAAGTGTTCTCAAATCCTTAAAGACTCAATCCGATAAGATAACTTCAAAGGGAAAACTCAATCCATTACAAGAGAGTAGAGGGGGAGAAACATCATAAGATCCAATTATAATAGCAAAGCTTGTGATACATCAAGATTGTACCACCTTAAGAACATGAGAGAGAGATCAAACACATAGCTACTGGTACATACCCTCAGCCCTGAGGGTGAGTTACTCCCTCCTCGTCATGGAGAGCACCGGGATGATGAAGATGGCCACCGGATAGGGATTCCCCCCTCCGGCAGGGTGCCGGAACGGGTCTAGATTGGTTTTCGGTGGCTACGCAGGCTTCTGGCGGCGGAACTCCCGATCTATTATATTCCCCGATGTTTTTAGGGTATATGGACATATATAGGCGAAAGAAGTCGGTCAGGGGAGCCACGAGGGGCCCACGAGGGTGGGGGCGCGCCTCCCTGCCTCGTGGTTCCTCGAAGCTTCCCTAACATCTACTCCAAGTCTCCTGGATTGCTTCCGTTCCAAAAATAACTCTCTGAAGGTTTCATTCCATTTGGACTCCGTTTGATATTCCTTTTCTTCGAAACAATTAAATAGCCAAGAAAACAACAATTTGGGCTCGGCCTCTGGTTAATAGGTTAGTCCAAAAAATAATATAAAAGTGTTTAGTAAAGCCCATAAACATCCAAAATAGATAAATAGAATGAGTACTTCATAAATTATAGATACGGTGGAGACGTATCAGCATCCCCAAGCTTAATTCCTGCTCGTCCTCGAGTAGGTAAATGATAAAAGAAAGAATTTATGAAGTGTGAATGCTAGCAGGTGCACCAGTTTGATCAATGGTAATTTCAATCACCTTTTCTAGCATCATTATATATCATAACAGTAGCTCAACTCATAGGACTTCTCATGATCAAGTTACAAGCTATTGACATGTTAAAGTATAGATCATAAACTTTCATGAGAACTAACAAACAGTGTTATTAATCATCAAACAATTACAATTCATCTTATTTTCAGGAAGGGTCTATGTCAGAGCTTTGATTCAACAAACTTCACATACTCAACTATCATTTAGTCTTTCACAATTGCTAACACTCACGTGATATTTATGGGTTCAATGTTTTAATCAGACACAGAGAAAGATAGGGGCTTATAGATTTGCCTCCCAACCTTTTACCTCAAAGGTAATGTCAACTATAATAGTTCATGATGCCTTATATCCAATTGGATATGTACATCAGGATCTTTTCCAACACAATGTGCTTGCCAAAGGATAAAATGTAAAAAGGAAAGGTGAAGATCACCATGACTCTTGCATAAGGTATAATACAAGAATAAAAGATAGGCCCTTCGAAGAGGGAAGCAGAGGTTGTCATGCGCTTTTATAGTTGGATGCACAAAATCTTAATGCGAAAGAATGTCACTTTATATTGCCACTTGTGATAGGGACCTTTATTATGCAGTCTGTCACTTTTATTACTTCCACATCACAAGATCGTATAAAGCTTATTTTCTCCACACTAATAGATCATACATATTTAGAGAGCAATTTTTATTGCATGCACCGATGACAACTTACATGAAGGATCTTACTCAATCCATAGGTAGGTATGGTGGACTCTCGTGGCAATACTGGTTTAAGGGATGTTTGGAAGCACAAGTAGTATCTCTACTTGGTGCAAAGAATTTGTCTAACATGAGGTGGAAAGGCAAGCTCAGCATGTTGAATGATCCATGACAATACACTTTATTTCATATATAAGAAAACACAACCCATTACGTTGTCTTCCTTGTCCAACATCAAACTTTTAACATGTCATATTTTAATGAGTGCTCACAATTACAAAAGATGTCCAATATAGTATATTTATATGTGAAATCTCTCTTCCCTTAATATTCTTTCATGAATATTTCAAGTGACCAATACAATGTTTGCTAACCTTCAATAATTTTACCACCTCTACTTCTTATATGTGAAGTCATTACTCCCCATGGGATAAGCATATCAAACATATAAAATTTCAGATTTATTATATTCAATGCATTCAACCATTTACTCATAGGATATATGTGAAGCACATGAATGAATAACAAACTACTCCGAAAGATATAAGTGAAGATCAATGAGTAGTTAAATAATTATTTAGCTATGTGAAGACTCTCCCATTTAATAATTTCAGATCTTGATATTTTATTCAAAAAGCAAGAAAAACAAAATTAAATGACATTCCAAGAATAGCAAACATCACGTGAAGAAGCAAAAACTTAGGATCAACCGATACTAACTGATAGTTGTCGAAGAAGAAAGGTGGGATGCCAATCGGGGCATCCCCAAGCTTAGACGCTTGAGATTTCTTGAAAAACTATCTTGGGATGCCTTGGGAATCCCGAATATTGAGCTTTTGTGTCTCCTTAATTCCTCTCATATCACGGTCTCCCTAAATCTCAAAATCTTCATCCACACAAAACTCAACAAGGACTCATGAGATAAGTTAGTATAAACCAATGCAAAAACCTTATCATACTCTACTGTAGCAAATCACTAAAATTATTATTCAACATTGCATACTAAATGCCTCTGCATATTTAATAGTCCTATCCTCAAATAGAATCATTAAAGAGACAAACATATGCAAACAATGCAAACATAACAGCAATCTGCCTAAACAGTACAGTCTGTAAAGAATGCAGCAAGATCCATACTTCCCTAGCTCCAAAAAATATGAAAGAAAATTCCCAAAAGTTTTCAACATTTTATCACATTCTGACTTTTCTCGGGAATTTTTGCAACAGTGGTAAACTTTCTGTTTTCAAACAGCAACATGTAGACTTGTAAAATAGGCATAGTAAAGGCCATCAATGCCACTTTTATTGAAATAAAAGATCCAAAACATTGTTATAAATAACATCAAGAAAATCCTAAAAAAATAAATTGACGCTCCAAGCAAAACACATATCATGTGGTGAATAAAAATATAGCTCCAAGTAAAGTTACCGATGAACGAAGACGAAAGAGGGGATGCCTTCGGGGGCATCCCCAAGCTTATGCTCTTGGTTGTCCTTGAATATTACCTTGGGGTGCCTTGGGCATCCCCAACATTAGGCTCTTGCCACTCCTTATTCCATATTCCATCGAATCTTTACCCAAAACATGAAAACTTCACAACACAAAACTTAACAGAAAACTCATGAGCTCCGTTAGTAAAAGAAAACAAACCACCACTTCAAGGTACTGTAATGAACTCATTATTTATTTATATTGGTGTTAAACCTGCTGTATTCCAACTTTTATATGGTTCATAAACTCTATTAATAGCCATATATTCATCAAAATAAGCAAACAAAACATGAAAAACAGAATCTGTCAAAAACAGAACAGTCTGTAGTAATCTGTAGGTTTCGAATACTTATGAAAACCCAAAAATTCTAAAATAAATTTCTGGACGTGAGGAATTTATCTCTTAATTATCTGCAAAAATAATTAAATAAATAGCACTCTCCATTAAAAAATGGCAGCAAATCTCGTGAGCGCTAAAGTTTCTGTTTTTTTACAGCAAGATCGCAAAGACTTTTCCCAAGTCTTCCCAAAGGTTCTACTTGGCACAAACACTAATTAAAAGCATAAAACCACATCTAAACAGATGCTAGATGAATTATTTATTACTAAACAGGAGAACAAAAAGCAAAGAACAAAAGTAAAATTGGGTTGCCTCCCAACAAGTGCTATCGTTTAACGCCCCTAGCTAGGCATGATGAGTTCAATGATGCTCACATAAAAGATAAGAATTGAAACATAAAGAGAGCATCATGAAGAATATGACTAGCACATTTAAGTCTAACCCACTTCCTATGCATAGGGATTTTGTGAGCAAACAACTTGTGGAAACAAGAATCAACTTGCATAGGAAGGTAAAACAAGCAAATTTTCAAGATTTTCAACACATGTAGAGGAAACTTGATATTATTGCAATTCCTACAAGCATATGTTCCTCCCTCATAATAATTTTCAGTAGCATCATGAATGAATTTAACAACATAACTATCACATAAAGCACTATTTTCATGATGCACAAGCATATAAATTTTATTACTCTCCGCATAAGCAAAATTCTTCTCATTCGGAATAGTTGGAGTAAACTCAACGAAATAACTATCATGTGAGGCATAATCCAATTGAAAGTTAAAATCATGATGACAAGTTTCATGGATATCATTATTTTTTCTATCATACAAGTCATCACAATAATCATCATAGATAGCAACTTTGTTCTCATAATAAATAGGAACCTCTTCCGAAATAGTCGATTCATCACTAAATAAAGTCATGACCTCTCCAAATCCACTTTCATAATTATCACAATAAGATTCAACACCCTCCAAAATAGTGGGATCATTACTTCCTAAAGTTGACACTCTTCCAACCCCACTTTCACCAATATAATCATCATAAACAGGAGGCATGCTATCATCATAATAAATTTGCTCATCAAAACTTGGGGGACAAAAAATATCATCTTCATCAAACATAGCATCCCCAAGCTTGTGGTTTTGCATATCATTAGCATCATGGGTATTCAAAGAATTCACACTAACAACATTGCAATCATGCTCATCATCCAAATATTTAGTGCCAAATATTTTAATACATTCTTCTTCTAACACTTTGGCACAATTATAAGAATCCTTGTTTTCACGAAAGATATTAAAAAGATGAAGAATATGAGGCACCCTCAATTCCATTTTTTGTATTTTTTTTTATAAACTAAACTAGTGATAAAACAAGAAACTAAAATATTCGATTGCAAGATCTAAAGATATACCTTCAAGCGCTAACCTCCCCAGCAACGGCGCTAGAAAAGAGCTTTAGGTCTACTACACAACCTTCTTCTTGTAGACGTTGTTGGGCCTCCAAGTGCAGAGGTTTGTAGGATAGTAGCAAATTTCCCTCAAGTGGATGACCTAAGGTTTAGCAATCCGTGGGAGGCATAGGATAAAGATGGTCTCTCTCAATCAACCCTGCAACCAAATAACAAAGAGTCTCTTGTGTCCCCAACACACCCAATACAATGGTAAATTGTATAGGTGCACTAGTTCGGCGAAGAGATGGTGATACAAGTGCAATATGGACGGTAGATATGGGTATTTGTAATCTGAAAATATAAAAACAGCAAGGTAGCAAGCGATAAAAGTGAGCGTAAACGGTATTGCAATGTGTTGAAACAAGGCCTGGGGTTCATACTTTCACTAGTGCAAGTTCTCTCAACAATAATAACATAATTGGATCATATAACTATCCCTCAACATGCAACAAAGAGTCACTCCAAAATCACTAATAGCGGAGAACAAACGAAGAGATTATGGTAGGGTACGAAACCACCTCAAAGTTATCCTTTCTGATCGATCCATTCAAGAGTCCGTAGTAAAATAACACGAAGCTATTCTTTCCGTTCAATCTATCATAGAGTTCGTCCTAGAATAACACCTTAAGACACAAATCAACCAAAACCCTAATGTCACCTAGATACTCCAATGTCACCTCAAGTATCCGCGGGTATGATTATATGATATGCATCACACAATCTCATATTCATCTATTCAACCAACACAAAGAACATCAAAGAGTGCCCCAAAGTTTCTACCTGAGAGTCAAGACGAAAATGTGTGCCAACCCCTATACATAAGTTCATGAGGTCACAGAACTCGCAAGTTGATCACCAAAACATACATCAAGTGGATCACGTGATATCCCATTGTCACCATAGATAAGCACATGCAAGACATACATTAAGTGTTCTCAAATCCTTAAAGACTCAATCCGATAATATAACTTCAAAGGGAAAACTCAATCCATTACAAGAGAGTAGAGGGGGAGAAACATCACAAGATCCAACTATAATAGCAAAGCTCACGATACATCAAGATCGTGCCAACTCAAGAACACGAGAGAGAGAGAGAGAGAGATCAAACACATAGCTACTGGTACATACCCTCAGCCCCGCGGGTGAACTACTCCCTCCTCATCATGGAGAGCTTCGGGTAATGAAGATGGCCACCGGACAGGGATTCCAACCTCTGGCAGGGTGCCGGAACGGGTCTAGATTGGTTTTCGGTGGCTACGGAGGCTTGTGGCGGCGGAACTCCCGATCTATTCTGTTCCCCGATGTTTTTAGGGTATATGGACACATATAGGCGAAAGAAGTCGGCCAAGGGTGCCACGAGGGGCCCACGAGGGTCGGGGGTGCGCCCAGGGGGGTAGGGCACGCCTCCCTGCCTTGTGGCTTCCTCAAAGCTTCCCTGACGTATACTCCATGTCTCCTGGATTGCTTCCGTTCCAAAAATAACTCTCCCGAAGGTTTCATTCCGTTTCGACTCCGTTTGATATTCCTTTTCTTTGAAACACAGAAATAGGCAAGAAAACAGCAATTTGGGCTGGGCCTCCGGTTAATAGGTTAGTCCCAAAAATAATATAAAAGTGTTTAGTAAAGCCCATAAACATCCAAAACAGATAATATAATAGCATGAATACTTCATAAATTATAGATACATTGGAGACATATCAGGCGCCATCGAAGAGCTTCTCCGCCGCGGAGAAGGGAAGGCCCCTCGCGAGGGGCCCGGCTCTTTGGTGCCCAAGCATGGATGCGGCCGCCCTCGCAAGCACACCGCGACCCCTGCCGCGGCCCCGCGCAGCCATGGCGGTGCCGCTTCGCGTGGCAGGGGTCGCTTCGTTCGTGGCAGTCCTGTTGATGAAGGGAGGTGTGACGTGGTCGTGCGGCCTCCCCGGCCGCGCTTCCACTCGGCGGAGGTGCTGTCGGAGTTCATCATCTGGTCGGAGAACCCGGCCGGCAACTGGCTTCAGCTCCCGCGCTTCTTTGCCAATGAGATGCCAGCCTCAGGTCGAGGCGGGCTCTGGCTACAGACAGACGGCTGCAGCAGCAGGGCTTCCTGGGTCGCGGTTGAGGTCTCCATCACGGGCAACATAGCCCTGGCCCATGGCTGGCAGACTGTCAGGACCCCGATTCCAAGTCACATCGATCTTGCCGGTAACACCTCATATCACTTTGCGGCCTCACGCACGGTATTCCCACGGGTGTCGCCTTACCATGGCCCGAGACCGTTTGCGCCTTTTGGCTCACGTATATGATAGTGTCGCTAGCATCCATATGACACAGAACCCGGGCCGACATGACTAGTCATGAACCCAAAGTGGCACTAACTTACGGGAACAGGCATACATGAATCAACATCGAGCATGTCGGTCACCAGTGTGCGAATCCAGGTTATAGCACTGGGCTAATAGAACTCTGGGAACCCAGGCTGTAGCAGGCTAGACAGGACTCCGGATGTCACCGTGTGACATTTCCCCGAAGGGACAGACACAGGAACGAAGTGAATCACATGCCGGCCAGTTAAGTGTTCCGGAGCAGTAGTGCTGGGCTAGCAGGACTCCGGTGAACCGGGCTGTAGCGGACTACTATGGCTCATGGAAGCACAAGAATACATTTCCCCATAAGAGAGGCTACCAAGGATAAACAACTAGGTTGTCGGATCCCACACATACCAAGCATTTCAATCATACACACAATATGCTCAATATGTGCAATACAACATGGCATCACAACAAGACTCTGCGACTCAGAGTATTTATTCATTAGGCTCCGAGAAGCGAGATATTACAAACATGGGTCTCATGACCCAACATTCAGAGCATACAAGTCAAAGCACATGCGGAAACTTAACATGTCTGAGTACAGACATCTATAAATGAAAAAGGCTGAGTAGCCTGACTATCTACCAGATCCTGCTAAGGCACAAGATCATAGCTGAGGTATCAAGCTAAACGTCGAAGTCCACATGGAACTACTAGCGAGACTGACGTCTCTCTGCAAAAACATAAAATTAAGAAAACGTGAGTACAAATGTACCCAGCAAGACTTACATCAGCACTAGCTACATATGCATCGGTATCAATAAAGGGGGTGGTGGAGTTTGACTGCAGCAAGCCAGCTTTGACTTAGTGGCTATCCTGAACTACGACTGCAAGTTACTCTTTTGAGGTGGCGCACATGAGTCCACATATTCACCATATCAATACTCCACTATGGATCCGCTCCCGTCTCCCTACGAGAAGGCCATCCATAGCACTCACGCTTATCTTGCGCATTTTAGAGTATCCACTTTCACTTGTCTATGAACTATGCAAGGGGTCCAAGTTTCCATATCCGAGGAATCCGGCTATTCGAATAGATAATGATAACCCTGCAGGGGTGTACTTTTTCAAACACGCTCTCGCCACTTACCACCATGTACACGTCGTGTATCTCGGCAAC
The DNA here is from genome assembly GCF_018294505.1 of Triticum aestivum. Taxonomy (NCBI): domain Eukaryota; kingdom Viridiplantae; phylum Streptophyta; class Magnoliopsida; order Poales; family Poaceae; genus Triticum; species Triticum aestivum. Next base: position 167,693,064 of record NC_057806.1, read on the forward strand.
CTTCAAGCGGAAGCCTGGTGAGGGAGTCGGCCACGACCTGACTAACCAACAAGTCTCTAGTCCAGGTTTATCGCCTATTCGGGTTCCATCCGCAAGGAGATCCGGCCGGGGTGTCGCTCACGGCCCCAAACGATGTGTACAGGGTTCCCAAGCCCACCATCCGGGTGCCACTTGCTACACCGGGCCACTGTGCCTAGTCTGTCCCAAGCCCACCTGTACCGGGTGCCACTTGGTAGACTACTAACACTACCTACAAACACCAGAAACTAGTTGCAACTCCTGGACAGAGATCGAGTTGATTAATGAGTCGAGAGGGGTCGAGTTACCGGAACCCAATGTGTGGTAGTAACTGTTCATGGATCACAAACACAGAACTCAATTCCTGAGGACAGCTGCGATGAGACAACCCACCATGTACTCCTACATGGCCTCTCACCGCTACCTTTACCAAATCGTGTTCACACAGTTAGCTCACACACAGTAGGACATGTTCATCACCAATCCAATTCATTCCCAATGAATCAGACCTGACTCAACTCTAAGCAATAGCAGGCATGACAAACAAGCATGAATGAGTAGGCACACCAGGGCTCAAACAACTCCTACTCATGCTAGTGGGTTTCATCTATTTACTGTGGCAATGACAAGTCATGCAAAGGAAAGGGGTTCAACTACCGCAACATGTAATAATTGAATCGTTGTTGTCCTAATGCAGTAAAAGAGAGCAGGAGCGAGAGAGTGGGATTGTATCAGAATGAACAAGGGGGTTTTTCTTGCGTGGCACTTCTGAAGATATTATAGCTCTTCATCGGTGTCATCGAACTCATCGTCAGAAGCACGTCTATCGAGAGGGGACGAATACCGGCAACAGAGAGGGAGAGCACAATCAATGCAAGGCAACAATATGATGCATGATCATGACATGGCAATATGCTGTGATTTGGGCTAATGCAACAGAAAGTCATTTTAATTGAAGTGGAATTCAAAACTATTTCAAATTCTAACTCCAAACCTATTATGAAATTTGCCCTAATCATGTGTCATCCTAAACAGTGAGGTTAACTTGCTCAAACATGCATGAAAATGCTACAGATGGATTCCTTGAATTTTTCTGATAATTTTTCATATATAATTTATTTCATTTGGAGCTATAGATTAATTTCTATGATTTTTCAAAGTTTTGGATATTTTTTGAAAATAATAAATCATTTAAGATTTATTTAAATTCTAGAAAGGAATTATTGCGTCAGCATGACCTCACAGTGACGTAAGCAGGTGAACGGCTCGGTCTAGGTCAAACCTGACGTGTGGGGTCCACACGTCAGTGACATAGTTAACTAACAAGGTTAACTAAAATTAAACTAAACCTAATCTAGTTTAGTTAAGGCCTGGGCCCACATGTCAGAGGCTAATTAACTAACTAAATAATTAACACTAACCTGGGTTAATTAGCAGGGCTGGCCCCACACATCAGTGACCCAGGGTGGTCAAACCCTGGTTAGACGAGGTCAAACCCCCGGGTCAACTCGGTGGAGTTGACCCGCGGCTCGTCGCCGGCGAAGCCCGAGAGGGCGGAGGGGCTCGGGATTTTCCCACGGTCGACCAAATCGGCCGCGGTTTGGTGCTACGCGTAGCTGGGGCTCGCGCGCATCTGGTAGGGCATGTCGGAGGAGCTGGGGTGGAGTGAGCTCGCCGGAGTTGAGCTCGTGGCGGCGGCCGGTGTTCGGCGTTAGCGGGTTAGGTACTATGGCGCACCTCAGGATGAGCTAGTGTGTGCGTTCGGCTCCTGGGAGCGTGCTGATCACGAAGACAAGCTCGGACGCGAGCTTTGCTAGCTCTGTCTACGGCGGCGATGAGGCATGACGGCGGCGAGCTTCGGAGCTCATGGGGACGGCCGCTACAGGATGCTAGGGACGATGGGGCAAGGGGGAATCGAGTCAGCGGCTCACCGCGGAGCTGCAGGGATGGTTAGCGGGCTTGGGGACGTCCGGTAGCTCACGAATCGACAGCGTGGAACCACGGTGGCCGGCGATGGAAACGGCGATGCTGGCGACGTTGTGGCGCATTCGTAGCTCCATGGCTTGGTGGAGAGGATGAGGAAGTCGAGGAGAAGCTCGTGGGCACGTCGGAGAAGCGAGGGGGAGGCGGTGGCTGCGGAAGCAGCAAGCGGCGGCGTCGAGCTCCGCTCGGTGGGGGGGGGGGAGGGAGCCAGAGGAGGGGAAGAAGGCACGGGAGAGAGTGAGGGGGCACCAAGGGTCGTATGGCATCCTCAGGGCGATGGGGAGACAGGCAGGGAGGCAGGAGGTGGCCGGCGTGTGCCGGCGCGCGGCGAGCACACGCCCCTGTCCTACTGTCCCGAGGAGGAAGACGACAGGGAGCACGCTGGTGGGCTGGGCCAGCTGGTTACGGTGCTGGGCCAAAGTAAGTGGCCAGGTACTACCTCTCTCTCTCTCTTTTATTTCTATTTTTTCTATCTTCTGTTGTTGTTTTTTATTTAGTAAAAATACTAAACCACTTGGTAAAATCCTGAAAATAATTTTAGGCACCTTTGAAATATTTTCCAACAGCCCTCAAGTACTTTTAGGATTATTTGGACAATTAAAAATATTTATAAGATTTAAATGTCCAAATTCAAATACTTATGGATTAATTCAAAAATCCAAAGTGTCCTAGAAAAATGTGCACCATTTTTGGCAGAGGTTCTAGACCAATCCAAAGATGATGAACAATTTTCGGAAGGCATTTTGGGTTCATTGAAAATATTTTTATTTGAACCTAGTTGAATTCTTTCTGATGCTAGGGTTTGGTCAATCCCCATTTCAACTTAAATAGAATTTAAACATGATGCAACAAGATGCATAACACAAGGCAGTACCATAAGCTAGGGATGTGATAGCTCACCCCCACTAAACAAGAATCTCGTCCCGAGATTCAAGACGTGATGTAAGAAGGCAGAGGGGATACAAAGCTAGCACGATCTTCACGATCCAGGTTGCACTTCTTAAGAATGTTGATTCGATCATCATCCTTGTCTTGACATCTTGTTCTGAGAACTCCATCCAGCATGCCAACGAGAAGAAAGGGAAAACTCTAGAAGAATCAATCTTCATGAAGATTGAGCAACTGACGATCAACTCACGGAATGAGATGTACAACATCTCTCGAGCTAAGACATGAAACATACATCCAAAGGGATGGAGTGAAACAGAGAATGAAGATTCAAGTTGATAAGCACAATTCCACGCTGAATAAGATGGTGCATGGTTTCAAGACAATGAGGAGTTATCTGCCATGATTCGATAATGGCACCTTAGGGAAGGTGACTCACAGAAATATTCCCCTAAGTGGCAAAAGAATTACTTTTGATACAACGACCAATGAAACTCTCTGTGCCAGCCTAGGGCAATTCACAACCGATCGTTTGAAGAAGTCGGCAAGAATGGCATACTCAGACTAGAACGGATGATGTGGACTACCTTGTTGAGGACAACGCAATGGATGATTTTTGC